>NC_137019.1:27650371-27870371 GCF_032717465.1 Coenobita brevimanus | reverse complement strand
GCATTTTATTTTTAAGAGTCTCAGCACCTCTTCAGAATCTAGGTGTGTGGAGATCACTTTAGCTAATGGCCACTGGGATCTTGGCTGTTCAGTCTTCACTAAGACCACATCTCCTATGTTAATAACTGATTTGTTGCTGGCATCTTGAGCTCCATAAAACCTCTCGTGTAGGCTCAAAAGATACTCTTTGCTCCAATGTCTATTCCAAGTATCCAACACCCTTTTCAGACGTTGATATCCCTCTCGCAGATGTTGTCCTAAATCATTATTTTCTATGTTAGGATCATCAACTTCTTCCTGGATATCAACACAAGGCATCGGATGGAGCTTCCTGCCATATAACATATGAGCCGGTGTTAAGGCCTCTAGCGAGTCGCTAGTGTCATCTTGATAAGTCAGAGGTCTATTATTAACCCTGGTTTCAATTTCAGTTATTACCGTTCTTAAATCTTCTCTCATGATCTTAGTTCTATGTAATGTTTTCCTCAGGCAGTTCTTGACAATACCAATCATTCTTTCGGTAAATCCATTTTGCCATGGAGCTCTTGGAGCTGTGAACTGCCAAATACAATTTCGGATTCCCAGCGCCGACTTAACCTTTGGATTATGTTCAACAGTAAAGGTGCTGCTCCAACGAAATTAGTTCCGTTGTCGCTTATTAACTTGCCAGGATAAGACCTTCTAGCGTCAAATCTGCGAAAGACATTGAGGAATGTCTCTGAGCTTAGGTCTTCCGCCAATTCTAGATGGACTGCCCTTGTGTAGGCACAAGTAAATAAACAAATGTAAACTTTATGGGGAGTTTCCTCACCCGTAACAGTTATAGCCCCTGTGTAGCCCACTCCTGTTATATGGAAGGGCCGACTTATGTTCACCCTATCCTTCGGTAGTGCTGGTGGTCCTGGGTAGATATAAGGTCGCTGCTCATACCTCCTACAAATGATGCAGTTTTTGAGATATTTTTTAATAACCTGTCTACCCTTAGGAATCCAGTACCTTTCCCGAATTTGGGCTAAGGTCTGCGGTACACCTCCATGGAGAGTGGAATCATGGGCTTCCTTTATAATAAGTTGTACAAAGCATCCACTCTTAGGTAATAAAATGGGATGTTTGGTTTGGATGGGCAAGTCAGCCTTTACCAATCGGCCTCGACATCTTATCAGACCTTTTCCGTCTAAGAACAAGCCTAAATTCTTCATCAGCTTATTCCCTTTTCCAGTGTCTTGGCCTAAAAGTTTATATATTTCCCCGTAAGAATTTCTTTGTACTCTTTTCAGCCAGTATTCTAGGGGATCTAATTTCTGAAACCCCAACTTCTGATTCAAAAATTCAATAACCAATTTAGTAGTATTTAGAAGTTGTCTTATCGATGAGAATCGGCTGATGTCAATTACTTCTGGCTCAGATACTACAGGATCCAAGTTCACTACACTAACCTCGGCAATACTGTACTGTTTCTGTTCAGGCCAATCCTTAGTGAGTTACCATTTAGGACCTTTAAACCACAAGTTATCTTTGATCAGCCTCCTTACGGTCGAACCTCTCGAGAGCAGATCAGCTGGATTTTGTTTGGAGGACACATGCATGAAATTAAATTTGGAAGATAGCTCTTTAATAGTCTTCACTCTATTACGGACGAAAGGAATTTTACTGTCTTCCTTCCCTACCCAGTAAAGACAAATCTCACTGTCAGTCCATATGTAAATATCCTCAAACTGAGTATCAAGAGTAATGGTTATATACCGGGCCAATTTAGTTCCTACTTCTATCGACGCCAATTCCATATGAGGTAGGGTTCTTTCTTTAATTGGCGCAACTCTGGCTTTGGACATAATAATCTTACTATCCTCTCCTGTTGCGCAATAAGCTACTGCTCCATAGGCCCTTTGAGAAGCATCACAAAATATGTGTAAGTGCGACTTCTCATTACTGTTTATTTTCCTGGGAATACATATGCTTGATGTAGTTTCAAACTCCTTTCTAATCTGTTCCCATTGTTCCACATATGTCTCACCTAATTCAGTGTCCCAGTCTAACTTTTCTCGCCAAGCCTCCTGTAGTAAACATTTGCCCCTAATAACTATAGGACTGACAAGTCCTAATGGGTCAAATAGCTTGGAAACCTGACTTAACAAGGACCTCTTGGTGAGAGTGACATCAGAGAACTTAATTGGTTTCAAACTTATTACATCAGCTGTTGTATCCCAGTTAAGACCTAACACATTTTGAATTTTGGGAATGTCAGAATCTGGATAGTCCTCTTGTATTTTATTCCTCAAAAGCGGTGAATCTGTATTCCAGCTCTGTAATGGCAAATTTGCCTTCCCACATTCGGAATAGGCTACTTCATAAGCCTTCAAAGCTTCCGACTCTGTATCAGCAACACCTTGCAAATTATCCATATAAAAAGCCTGCCCTATTTCTGGACATTTGGCATTTTCAAAATGATGCTTTAAAGTGTTGCAAAGTAGGAAAGGACTAGCACAAGAGCCAAAGAGCACCGATCGGAAACAGTAAGTTTTCAATGGACTATCCTCATTTTGAGGATCATGAGGCCAGAGGAATTTTGTAAATTTCCTATCCTCATCTCTCAGTCCTATTCTGAGAAAAGCCTTACTAATGTCTGCTGTGTAAGCGTAAGGTTTCTCTCTAAATCTTAGTAACACATTCCCTAACTTCTCTGTTAGTGTAGGTCCAGAGTATAGGCAATCGTTCAAGCTAGCTGATCCCTTGGACGCTTTACTACTACAGTTGAATACTATCCTTATGGGAGTAGTTACTGAATCCTTGCTTACAGCATGATGTGGTAAGTAGTGTCCTTCTTTGTGGTTAACAGGGTATTCTACCTCTTCTATAAATTTATTCTTCAGTTGATCCCTTATAATATTATCATATATGGTCAGATGTTCTGGTTTATCTCTCAACTTTCTTAGAAGAGAATTTAACTGAGCTTTAGCTGCTTGGTAATTTGTTGGCAACTCTGAATGGTTAAGTTTCCATGGTAATCCTACCCAATACTGTCCATCCTTAAATTCCACAGACTGATTATACAAGTCCAATGTTATTTTATCTTCAGGGGTTGCTTCCTCAGAGTGTATACCTACACTGTCTAGGTCCTATAGTTTGTGTACAGGTTCAATGTTTTCATCCAACAAGTCATTTATCTGAGTAGGTTCTAATTCTGCACCTATTCTAGCTACCATCAATGACTGTGTGGGGGTTACAAACACCGAGTCTACTAGTTTGGCCTCTCATTTAACTTGTTTTGGAAAAGGCAACTGACCCATAATAAGGTTACCTCCTGGACTCTTGAACAACTGTACCTTATTCCTTTTGAAAGTCCTATGTAGGAATCTTCCACAATAATCAGAACCAATTATCATTTTTATGGGACCCACAGTATCTGATTCAACATTCTGTTTAGCCAACTTTATCCCTGAGCTTTGTAGATGATCAGAGGTTTCCTTCAATCCCTTTATGTATATACTTGTCTCCATAGTATTAAGCACAGCTGCTGTTACACGGCATTTATATCTGCCTAATTGTATTACAGGTCTAACTAATCAAGAGACTGAGCCTTCCTAGTTGTCAAGAATCCTGTAATGGCTAGATTTACCTTGCCGATAACTGGTAACTTTAATTTCTTCACAATGTCTGCAGAAATGAAAGTTTTCTGAGCACCCGTATCAAACAGAGTACATACTAATTGGTTTCTATTCTCAAACAATACCTTCACATCTGCTATTGGTACTGCAGCTGGCATTACTAATGGAGCATTCCCTTTTGCAATTGTCATATTGACGCTTGCAGGTTTAGGAACCTCAATTTTCATCCTAGGGCATAAAGCACTATGATGATGATCTTTTTTGCATTTAAAGCAAAGATTTAATTTAGTCTTACAGTCCGTGGCAGCATGTTCGGAGTTCATACAGATTATACAACACCCCAGTTCCTGAAGCTTCCCTACTTTAGAAGCATAATCAGGGTAGTGTTGACAAAATAAACTGGAATGTTGCTCACCACAAAAGACACAAACTTTCCTGTCTTTTACCATGGAAGGTTTTATTTCCTTAATATCCTCAGCATGTCTAATTCTTGGCTTTAATACTTTATCCTCAGCCTTTAAGGAGCTAAGGAAAGTACCTATCTCTTCTTTAGGCACAGACTTAGTCTTCTCTGACTTAACTTTCCCAATCAGTTGGTTAGTGGGTTTTTTCTTTACTTCTGTCTTCTGTTTGACCTCAGTAGTGTTTAATGTTCCTTGCAAATGTTTACAGAGTTGCATCAAGCCTTCCTCAATCTCTTCACAGGAGAAATTATCCTTCTGGTACCTACCATACAAAGCATCCTTGGTTTTCGGTGGTAGCTTTAAGGACACAATTCTTGAAAGCACCCAATCTGTTGTCTTAATATCTTCGTAAGTACCTAAGGCCCTTAGTTTACAACTTTGTGCAATTCTAAAATTTTGCAAGGAATCAAAATCGTGCCTAGGCATGGGTAATTCTATTAAAGCCTTTAATAAATGACTTATAACTTGCTCCCTGTCTTCGTAATTTTGTCTAAGGATGGTCAAAGCCACCTCATAATTATTTTCTTCTACTGGTAATTCTTTTATCAGTTGATATGGTGTTCCTTTGACCTGTCCTAACAAATACGTAAGTTTGGTGACTTTAGTGAGATCTGTTCTATCGTGTACCAAATATTTGAACTGGTCTCAGAAGGATTTCCAGTTCTGCTCTCCGTCAAATTCCGGAAGCGTTATTTGTGGTAACACAGCTCTACTCTGCTGTGCCACAACTTGTGTTTCCGCGGCAGTGTCAGCTAATTCTGACTCTAGTCTCTTTACTACAGTTAAGTATTCTTCTAATTTGTTTTCAAACTTCGTAGTTTCTGACTCTAAGAGTTCCTTATTCTCAGCCTTTACTATAGCCGCTTCTAAAGTTAAGTAACTCTCTTCGTACTTACTCCATCGATCTTTCAGAATATTTAGGAGACTATTTATTCTCCCCTTGGACAGAGGTATTTGGTCCAACGACTGGTTACAATAATTTATGGCTCTAGTTACCCATCCTGCCTTACTACTAGAAGATCTTTGCAATAAAGAAACAGACATGTTGACGGAGTTGTAATTTAGTAATTTAATTATGAATTCCAACCACAAATTTACCTCAACTTAGTAATGATTTGATTATTTTAAATTTTGAAGAGGGTAGGGATTAAGTCCTCGTTGTGCAAATTATCCCCTCTCCCAATTTCGTAATATTCATTACAGTTCAGCTAATTATTCATTTAATTTTAAGGAGTGTAGGGATTAGGTCTATACTTTCAACCTATCCCCCAGGGTTATTGAACCTCTAGGGTTTTATTTCATCCCCACACTCAATTGCCAAAACACCCACATTCACCGAGCTCAGAATTAATTACCTCAATACTCCATAGGCCCATCCATAGCTTGTACAGCATAGAACTCTCCTTTCTTATGTTCTACATAATTTATAAATTTCTGCAGAACCGCTTCCCTACCATGACGGTTCCAATGTATACCATCAGCTTTCAACATTGCTTGGAAGGGCTTGGCATTAAAATGTATGAAATCCCTTCACTTCCTGGCCCGTTGCAACTTTCGGTTTACAGCTCTGCTAATTAATTTATATGTTCCATAACAAACTGGAGAGCCATATGGCAGGTTCCTTGGCTCGAGGAGGGTTATGGCTACTGAGGATTTACAAGAGCCCTCTATGGCTCCTACCACTGCTAAAATATTCTCCACTATTTCATTGACCACGTCCTCATGGATATCATTTCCTCCAAGGAACAGGACCGTACGGTCATGCTTCCAGTCTAGTACGGCATTCAGCCTTTCATCTTCAGAGAAAAAGCTTGCCTTTCCTCCCGGAGCTCTATAGACACGTACGTCCACGTCTTCCACTTCAACCGAACGTGGTAGTAAACTGTGTCCCACAAAAGCAACTTTAAACACATTCAGCGCTTCGGCACACATCGGTTTTCCTCACTCGGTCGGGGCACCAAAAATGTGAAAAATGTTTACTAGTTCTGTTAAACAAATCGGGGCCCTCTTTCTGGGCACCAAAATGTGAGAAATGTTTAATGTATCCAAGTCGGTATCCTTGCCGGGACACCGCTATGCAAGAATTTTCTGGTAAACAACTCGTAGGGTGTTACCTTTCCCTGAAGTTGTCTAAGTAAATTAAACAAGTCTCATAGAGTTAGGCGAAACATAAATTAAACTTAACTCACCTACAATACTATCTTCTATCTCATAGCTAATCCCCCCTTGAATTGGCCAATTTGTAAAGGTTACTTAGCTAGTGAACAGGGAGTGATCGTTAACCGATGACGATGAGGCTGCTTGGTGATGTTGCTTGAGCAAGCAAGCGACAAACGTCCTTATGGTGTGTATATACAACCGTGCTAACTCCACGAGAGCTAGGAGCAGAGTGAGTGAACGAGGCAAGCCCCAACTCTTCATCGAATTGTGGGTTGCCAACTCTTATATAATTACAGTATTAAATACAGTTATATTACATCATGATATGTACAGGGCAAATCTAACAAATTAATCTTAGTTTTACTTAAACTAAAGTTAGACCAAATATTCCCTTTAACTGTGTAAATATCTTAATTCCACATCTGCCATAACAGGAGAATCTTTCCCTGCTTGCCACGTCACCTAACGCGCAGACGCAGTTTAGGTCAGTGGAAAATACCACATAATTACATGTATTTACAAAGTATAGTTGTCCACGGGGGTTAAATGCAGTAGCATTTATCAATAACAAGAATTATTAAAGAGAACGTAATTTCTGGGTTATTAAAACCGCTTGAACAATTAACAACGGTCTCAATTTTTCCTCTGCCTTTAACCAGGGATAACTATGATGAAAATAGAGAGCGCAACTGCTCTGGGGGAAAATATTTCCCACATACGTGGCAAGAAGTAATGTATACAGATAATGTCTAAGTACTAAATAAGCAAGATGCAATTGCAGTTACAGTATGAATAACATTTAGGAATGAGTACCGGTTAACTTAAATGTTGACATTCAGAATAGTGTTTCAGAGGTTAGTTTCGAATGATTTTGACTTTTGAAGCAGTGGATCGTGTCCGAAGCACATTGTCTACTGTAGTTGGTGTCGGTATCTTTCGAGATGCAAAATTTCCTTACGAAATGGGCTAATATGAGAGGTTAGGCTATTACACACTCTCTGGATTTCTTCAGTGCAATATAGATGTGATATAAGATTGGCCATTCCAGTTCAATGTCACTAGCAATGAAAACTTTGTAAATCATTTATGCAAGTCTTATGATATTCCCTCAGTACGATGTCATTTATAATTAATTCACTTTGGATACAGAAAATTAAATTTAACTAAGAGAGAATAATTGCCTCCTCAGCTAAAGAAACTACTTTAACTATTCCCCCTACTATCATGATTCGTAACCGGATACGTGATGCAGTTTAAGTACTTCATTGCAAATTGGTACTAACACCAGCAAGTGTCCACGCTATGAATATGGTAGCCCGCTACTTGTAGAGCTCCACCGTGAGTAGTGGATCTCAACCTCGCGTAAATTACAACCAGCGCAGTCACTGCAGTCATTCTGCATTTAAACACATTCTTCGTCATATATACGCTAGGTCCAGTGTCTACATAAACGGATGGAAAGAAGCCAATATCCACCCTGTTCCGAAGAAAGGAAGTTCGTCTGACCCCTCCAATTACAGACCAATAGCTGTCACATCTTCTCTTGGTAAGGTATTTGAAACTTTAATTAATAAGCATATTGTTAAACATCTTGAATCCAACAACTTAATTAGTGATAGACAATATGGTTTTCGCCACGAAAGATCCACCATTGACATACTCAATCTCTTAACTCATACCATCCATCAATCAATTGATCTTTTTGGAGAAACTTATGCAGTAGCTCTTGATATCTCTAAAGCTTTCGACAGAGTATGGCACCGTTCCCTGCTGTCCAAACTCCCTTGCTATGGACTAACGTCTTTTGTTCCTTTGATTTCTTCTTATCTTAGTGACAGGAAAATAAGAGTAAAAGTAGATGATGTATATTCGAATTTCCACTCAATTAGCGCCGGCGTGCCGCAGGGATCAGTTCTGGTGCCAACCCTATTTCTGGTTCATATTAATGATCTCTTATCTGTCACTCACAATCCCATTCACTCATACGCACATGACTCAACACTACATAGTTCATTCACACTCAGACATCCATTTACAAAGTCTAATATCTCTACCTCTCAACTCAGTACAGCCATCTCCATAAATCAAGATCTATCTACAATCAGTGAATGGGGACAAAACAACCTTGTCTCTTTTAATGCTAGTAAAACTAAATATATACAGTTTACTAATAGACAGATATTGCCGGATTCGTACATTACCTTCAGTGCTACTGATATTCCCATCTCCAAAAGTATTGAAATTCTTGGTGTCTCACTTAACAGTGCCCTCAGCTGGACCTCTCATGTCAGATCACTTGCTAAAACCGCCTCAAAGAAACTTGGATTATTGTACAGAGTCCGTAACTTCTTCGCCGATGAGCAGTTAGCTATAATTTATAAGAGTCATGTGCGCTCTCAGCTTGAATATTGCTCACCCTTGTGGAATGGTTGTGGAGAAGTTGCATTAAGACAACTAGACAAAATTCAGAATAAAGCCGTTAGAATCATTAACAACCCTGCCATTACATATAAACTACCTCCCCTGCAAGTAAGAAGGAATGTTGCCTCCCTTGCATTATTTTACAGATATTTTTTTGGGAAATGCTCAGACGAAGTTGCATCCATGGTGCCACCTCTCCATGCCTTCCCTCGTGCTACGCGGGCATCTGGTAGCGCTCATGACTGGAATGTCACTCAACCATATTGCAGAACTTCTGCCTGTCAGAATTCTTTCATTTCCCGAACTGCATCTCTCTGGAACTCGCTTCCCCAGAGTTGTTTTCCTTCAAATTTCAACCCACAACTGTTCGAATCTAACTGTTACAGATATTTTATGAACGGAGGACACCAGTAATCTGGTGTATGGATTATTTTTTTTTTACCCATTTGTTTTTCCTTCCTCCGTTCTGTTATTTATAAAAAAAAAATAGAATGTAAAAAAAACAGCTAAGGTAGGTTGCAATGTTCTAGTAAGTCACCAGGGATCAAACTCGCTACCCTACACCCGCACCCATTCACCCTTCCTCCATTTCCCTATGTCAGTGCACCTCGCCGCACCACCGTCCATTCGACAACAGATATGACCTAACTACCTCAAATATTGTGATGGTCGTGTAGAAACTATAATCACCATCATCATCATCATCACCATCATCATCATCATCATCATCCGGACCTCCTTTCCCACCCAAAGGCAGGGTGAGGAGTAGCAATGTCCAGACAGCCCAAACTTGCCCAGTCCAATGGGCCACGCTTCCAGTCACTCATCATTCAAGCCCCCGGAATCCTGGCTCTATCGAATACGCCAAAAACATTCACCACATTCTGTAGTTTCACATAAACATATCCGATTGAGTCAATAGATGTTTATAGTTTATAGTTTCTGGCACGTTTTTTAGCATGGCAGAAACTATAAATATCTATTAAATGTTTGAATTTCGATATGATTTTGTGTTACATAAGAACATAAGAAGAGAGGAAAACTGCAGTAGGCCGGTTGGCCCATGCTAGGCAGCTCCTAGAAGAGTAACTGAACTATTAGAATGAGATAAGGATAGCAAAGAAGAAGGCTCTCCCCCTCCCTCCAAACACTCCAGCCGAAGCCGGGAGGAAAAAGTCAGAAAGAATACCACGCAGTATAGAAAAACTGGCGTGGACATTTTACAGGAAAGTGTGAAAGGAGAATAGAGACTATCATAGTGTAACCTGAAAAGGAAAAATTATGAATTAGTATTGGTTATAAGATTTTCTTTTTTGTATGTCCACCCCTTATTTGTCATATGCTTATCTAGCCTATGCTTGAAACTCTCATTGGAAGAGGCAGCAACTACTTTACTAGGTAGCTTATTCCATTCGTCTACTACTCTGTTACCAAACCAATTTCTACCTATTTCCTTATTGAAACGGAATTTTTCTAGTTTGAAACCATTATTTCCAGTTCTATCCTGTATGCTCACTTTAAGTACCTTACTAATATCTCCTTTATTTATATCCTTCATCCACTTAAACACCGCAATTAAGTCTCCCCTTACTCTACGCCTCTCTAGCGAATGCAGACTTAGTCTTTTCAGTCTGTCTTCATATGACAGGTTCCGGACGTCATGTATCATTTTTGTCATTCTTCTCTGTACAGTGTTGTTTGCTTTAATTTCATAGGATGTCTACTACGAGGAGATTGCTCCAGTAGCATTGGAGGGGCCTAAAACCATGCTCGGCATACCTCTTCACACCACACATTGCTCCCATGGATCCTTCCTCCCTTCACATCTCACTATGGCGTGGAAAGGAGGGATACCTTTAACAAATATACAGTATATCCTCATGCCTGTCATTGCACCTGTATGTATTGCTGCCGGGCATCAGTGTTATTTTTTTGCCAACTATCGCTTGTATCTATGTAGTTCAGGATACAGTAAGTATTTTATGAAAAGGAGGGTAGGAATACCTACGTAACAAAAATGTGGCATGACGAGATAGAGACGATGGGAATTTTCGGCATTTAACCTTACGTTATGCCGACACATGTATGCTGCATACTGTTAATTATATAAGGCTAGCTAAACGGATATCATCAGATAGGAGTTCGTGCTTAGTAATATTGCCACCGAAAATATCTGAGAGCTATATCAAACACCTACACGTTCAACAAGATATATGAAGGTTGGCAATGAATAATATACCTACATGTTCTTTAAGAACAGAGAAGGTTAATACTGTGTTTTCCTTTGATCAATGATACTCCAAGATTTTAATTACAGGGAAGTGTGTATCGGGGCTCTAACAAGTTCTCGTAATTCACAGTGTAACCATGTGCTCAAAAATCAAACCACTGCATTACATTTATTATTATTTATACACCTTCTGTTCATGCCTTTAATGCACAAGTTTTATATTTCCATCCCCTACATATTATTCCACTGTAAATAAATACATTTAATTTTTACTTGCTAACATAAGTAGGGAAACAGAAATATCAACCTGCATGAGAGTTATTAAATGTGCTCCATAAAAGGCATCACAAGGGAGTGTTGCAAGGAGCAATATTACTGGACAGTTCAGTACTTTGTCCAACCACCAGTCTTCACGATTACACTGTGGCGGCGCTCTGGGACGGAAGCCACGTGCCTGTGAATGAGAGTCGGTTTCCATCTCAAGACTTGCCACTCTGATGTCATGTATTGCATGAGTTGCTCTGGCGTTCTTTCCTGTGCTGGCTCCCACGTATTCACAATGTTAGCTCACACTTCTTCTATGGGGTTCATGTCAGAGCTGTTGCTAGGCCAGGGTAGATCAGCGTGGCACTGATCCTCAAACCACCGTTTCACTACCCTAGCTGTGTGAATAAGGCTGTTATGCTGTATGAAGATAATGGTCTCTGGATATGGTAGGGCGTAGGAGCGGACAGAGGGCATCATCACTTATTCAAGTATCTCCAGATACGTATCTGAAGTGAACCTACCCTCTATCCGTGTGACCTCACCAACCCCATACAGGAAAATCCATCCCCACACGTTGCAAGTCACAAGACCACAGCGAGCTATCTGGTAGATGTTCTCCTCATACCTAGAGGACATGTTATATAATGTATAAAGATATGTTTTGGTTTTTATTTCGTATTTTCACACTTGTAAAACCTATCTATATGTATATCGATCTATGTATCTATATCTATATCAAAACCTCTCTCTCTCTCTCTCTCTCTCTCTCTCTCTCTCTCTCTAATTACTTCGTATTGTCTCTCCTCCAGCAGTGAGGTTTCCCATGAGATGTGGAGCGGAATGTTTTCTCATCAGAGAAATCTACTCTCCCCCAGTGGTCCAAGCCATCCTCCACGTAACGCTGGGCAAACTGAAGCCGAAATTCCCGATGATGTTCCGTTAACCTGGGTTTGATCGCTAGTGTTCGGTGGCGATAGCCAATTTCCTTCACCCTCTGCCGTATAGTCTCCGCAGACACATCCAGCTGTAACTGTTCTCTAGCTGCCATAGTCTCGCTGAGTGGATGGGTTTCAAAATACTCTCATACGCTGATCCTCTTCAGCCGTGGTTTTCCTCACCCGTCCAGGTTTGGGGTGATCTCTCACGTTGCCTTCCACCTCCCACCTCTTGAGCCAGCGATATACCGTACAGTGGTGCGGTGAATGCCAAGTTCCTCTGCTATATCGCACGTTGATAGGCGACTCTCATTCCCATTAACCTCCCTCGCAGGGCAAGTGTGTCACCTTGACGTTGTTCTTTATTTGCTGCCATGACGCTCTATGACGGTGTGGGTGAGATGTATGGATCCTTCATCACATCGATTTATGGTGTGAGGAAATGAATGAGACTTCATGGCAGCACGCTCTTATTATCTCATCTATTGATTCGACCTCCCCATCTATTCAAGCCCAACATATGATAATTTAATTAATTACTTTCTTTAATCACTGAACTATATTCAACGGTTTTGATGCACGGTAAAATACTTGCGTTTCACCGTTTAGATCATGATACGAAACCATCCTGCTACCGCTAGACTCCTCCTGTGTGCTATGATGCCAGCACACAGGAGGACTGATATTAAAGCACTATTAGTTCTCCGTGGTTAATCATCTCACATACTTGAATATAGTCCAACAGTTACTGGTGAACGTGTTGGTGTTTGATATAGCTCTCAGATATTCTCAGTCGCAGTATTGCTAAGCACAAACTCCTATCTGATGATATCCGTTTAGCTAGCCTTATATAATTAATAGTATGCAGCATACATGTGTCGGCATAACGTAAGGTTAAATGCCGAAAATTCCGGTCGTCTCTATCTCGTCCTTTCACAATTTTCTTACATACTTATTCTTAACCTCCTTTTCATAAAATACTTACTGTATCCTGAACTGCATAGAAATACGCGATGATTGACAAAAAAAAAAAAAAAAAAAAAAAATGATGCCCAGCACATATGGGTGCAATGACAGGCATGAGGATATACTGTATATTTGTTAAAGGTATCCCTCCTTTCCACGCCATAGTGAGATGTGAAGGGAGGAAGGATCCATGGGAGCAATGTGTGGTGTGAAGAGGTATGCCGAGCATGGTTTTAGGCCCCTCCAATGCTACTGGAGCAATCTCCTCGTAGTAGACATCCTATGAAATTAAAGCAAACAACACTGTACAGAGAAGAATGACAAAAATGATACATGACGTCCGGAACCTGTCATATGAAGACAGACTGAAAAGACTAAGTCTGCATTCGCTAGAGAGGCGTAGAGTAAGGGGAGACTTAATTGCGGTGTTTAAGTGGATGAAGGATATAAATAAAGGAGATATTAGTAAGGTACTTAAAGTGAGCATACAGGATAGAACTGGAAATAATGGTTTCAAACTAGAAAAATTCCGTTTCAATAAGGAAATAGGTAGAAATTGGTTTGGTAACAGAGTAGTAGACGAATGGAATAAGCTACCTAGTAAAGTAGTTGCTGCCTCTTCCAATGAGAGTTTCAAGCATAGGCTAGATAAGCATATGACAAATAAGGGGTGGACATACAAAAAAGAAAATCTTATAACCAATACTAATTCATAATTTTTCCTTTTCAGGTTACACTATGATAGTCTCTATTCTCCTTTCACACTTTCCTGTAAAATGTCCACGCCAGTTTTTCTATACTGCGTGGTATTCTTTCTGACTTTTTCCTCCCGGCTTCGGCTGGAGTGTTTGGAGGGAGGGGGAGAGCCTTCTTCTTTGCTATCCTTATCTCATTCAGTTACTCTTCTAGGAGCTGCCTAGCATGGGCCAACCGGCCTACTGCAGTTTTCCTCTCTTCTTATGTTCTTATGTAACACAAAATCATATCGAAATTCAAACATTTAATAGATATTTATAGTTTCTGCCATGCTAAAAAAACGTGCCAGAAACTATAAACTATAAACATCTATTGACTCAATCGGATATGTTTATGTGAAACTACAGAATGTGGTGAATGTTTTTGGCGTGTTCGATAGAGCCAGGATTCCGGGGGCTTGAATGATGAGTGACTGGAAGCGTGGCCCATTGGACTGGGCAAGTTTGAGCTGTCTGGACATTGCTACTCCTCACCCTGCCTTTGGGTGGGAAAGGAGGTCCGGATGATGATGATGATGATGATGGTGATGATGATGATGATGGTGATTATAGTTTCTACACGAACATCACAATATTTGAGGTAGTTAGGTCATATCTGTTGTCGAATGGCGTTATATATATATATATATATATATATATATATATATATATATATATATATATATATATATATATATATATATATATATATATATATATATATATATATATATATATATATATATATATATATATATATATATATATATATATATATATAACGTATGAGATAATAGAAATGGCCGTTTTACACTGTCACCATCTATACGTCACACAGGGTCAGGCTATTCCTAAATCAATCTTTCGTCAGGTTTGTTAATTTCCTTTTTTTTAGTAGTCTAAAGCATCACTTGTTCTCTGTGTAATTTGATGAACACGAAACTTTATGTTAACATTTATCATGTTGTGTTACATCACCGTTCCTGAATTATTATTACAAAAATCTATGGTTACAAATCAGTTTTCTTTACCATTATTGAGAGTATAGGATAGTTATATAGAATATGAGAAAGTTTTTGTGGTCTGATATGATAATCATGAAAGATAACATGCTTGCTACAGACTAGGAACTCCTCCATCACTACCTCTTTGACTCTCCTTGGAAGATTACTGCTTTTATGAATGACAGCCACTCGTGTGTACTCGGCACATTACGGAGGTTACTCTATTCGGCATAACACATTCATTCCATATCCGTACTGTCTGACTAATGAAAAAAAGAACACACACACACACGTTTTTTTCTCATTCTGCCAACAAAGAGAAACTGGTTTTTGATATGTTATAAACTGCATATTTTGTGTGTTTATTCCGAGATTCTTTTTAAGCCTGATCGTCTTGACAAGAATTAGCTTCATCAATTCATAACTTAATAGAATTGCTAACTCCTCTTGCCCCTCATGGTCCCTATAAAAACAGAGCTTCAGGCTTGCTTCTTCCTCCTCACTTCATTTCCGCCTTGATTGGCGTGTTGTTGTTTGCTTCTCAAACAAAGCTGAATTTTTTGCTCAGACCTTCTCTCTCTCTCTCTCTCTCTCTCTCTCTCTCTCTCCCTATCTTACTCTTCTCTGAACGATTAAAGTACTGATCCTACAACAGTCTCTCACTCTTGCTTCTTTATACCTCCAATTAAAACTTTATCACATTGTTCTTTATGTCATTTCTAACTTCAACATCCTGTTGCTCAAAATAATTGTGCTTCCATGCTGACATTGTTCTTAAGTATACTCTTCTGCCTTTGTCTATCTACTTTCTCCTCTTTCTCCAGCTGGAGGTTTGTGCTTATTCATTTTGTCCTGAAGAAGGCAGACCGCTCCAAACCGTCTAACTATCGTTCAGTTGTTTTAATAGCCTGCATTTCCATAATCTTTTATGGATATCCTCATAAGACAACTCTGAAGCAACTTTAGCCTCAATCTCCTTTGCGAGTTTTTGTATGTAATGCCAGGGATGCTTCACTAGCAGTTTTCGCAGATTCATTGTAGACTCTTAGTCATCCTCCTTTTGGGACCCTTCTATACACCTCTCATTCCAGTGAACATCTCATCGAGGCTCCCGACCGAGCCTGACGCATATCTTCAGTTCCAGACTCTTACGTTTTCTTCCTTTTTATACTTTTTCTTCTATGCCTTCGTTATTCCTCGCTCTACTAAACAGCTTATTCTAATATTGTTATTGCTCTTCTTTTATGGTATCAATCGTGATGATATTCAGGACTGTCCTTTCACCATCTCTCTTCTTCATATTAACTAACTTCTTTTGAGCTACGCAAATAGCCCTGTCCACTCACCTGTTTGTCATAATGTCCAACATTGCATTAACTGCAACACTCAAGACATGAGGCTAAGGTGCGGCCATTCCTTACTTGGTCATTATTTCTGATTTAAGTTATAAATGTAATTGCTCTGTTTATCTATCTATTGCCAGATGCCTTAATCCCGTAATGGTTGGCCACAAACACATCGCCTCCATGTCGCCCTGTCCCCCGCCATTTCACTGCCCAGCTCCCAGCGCACACGCCCCTCCCTCATATACCTCTCCACTCCATCCCTCCATCTCATCCTTGGCCTCCCCTCCCTCTCCTCCCCTCTGCCTCGCTCACATACACTCTCCTCGTCAGTCTCTCACTCTCCATATGGCTAAACAACCTCAATGTATTTCTCCTAATGCTTCCTGTCACATCCACATCCACACCACACAGCTCCTTCATATCTTCATTTGTCAGTCTGTCTCTCCATGTGACTCCACAAATTCGACTCAGATAATTCCTTTCCACTGCTCTTACTCTTCATTTGTGTCCCTCCAACAAGGTCCAAGCTTCACTTCCATACTTTATACTTGGTATCACAGTTCTGTCATGTGGTACCTTTTTCACTTCCATGCTCACTTCCATGTTTCTTATCACTGCTTGCAAAGAACCAGCAACCTTTCTTCCTTGCTGTACCCTTTCAGGCACTTCACGCTCTAAATTTCCATCCTTACTCATCACACTGCCTAATGTCTGATACCTAATATCTGACTTGGCTCGTATTTCTAACCGGGGTAAAAATAATCTTGTTGTTTTTAATGCATCAAAGACTCAGTTTTTACACCTATCAGCCCGACAAAACCTTCCACAGGAGTACCCACCAATGTATAATAATATCTAGATCAATCCTGTATCATCCTTGAACATGCTTGGGGTTTCATTCACTCGGGATTTATCTTGGAAAGATCATATTACATCTCTTGTAAAATCTGCTTCCAAGAGATTAGCTGTGCTAAGCCAACTCCGTACCTTCTTCACCCCTGCACAGTTGTTGACTTTATACACGGGTTTTATTCACCCCTGTGTAGAGAACAACTGTTCATGTGTGGGGAGGCTCCCCACAGACAGTTCTTCTCAATAAGGTGGAGTCAAAGGCTTTTCATCTCATTAACATTCCTCCTCTTACTGGCTCCATTCAACCACTGTCTCCTCGCCGCACTGTTGCATAGTTATCTCTTTTCTGTTGTTACCTCAATGGTCACTGTTCTTCTGAACTTTCTGCTTGCATCCCTCCACCTCTACGACGGGCACGTAGCACCTGTCTAGCAAAAAACTCTCATCCCTTTTCTGTCCAACTCTATGATGCAAGATTTAACCATTACTCCCAGTCCTTCATTTATGCAACAGGTCAACTCTGGAACTGTCTCCCTGTGTATGTATTTCCTACTTCCTATGATCTCCAGTCTTTTAAATGCAGTGTGTCCAGGCATCTCGAAATGAATGGATCTTGAATTTGGCTACCTTTTGTATTGTTTTTTTTTTTTTTCCTCGGAAGGAATGGTTTGCAGGCTCCTCACTTTTGGTTCCTTCTTCCTTGCATAAAAAAAACAAACACACTCACACTTTCCATTTCCTCCTCATCCAACCTCACTGTACATTCACTGGCTTCATTTCTCTCGAAGACCATAACTTTACTCTTCCCTACATTCACCGATAGATTCCGTTTCTTACGCACTCTCCCAAACTCATCCACCAAGCCTTGCAGCTCCCCATCGTCTTCGCTTAGCAACATGGTATCATCTGCAAACAACAGTACAGGGAGTTTCCAAACACTATCCTCTCTCACCAGGGCCACTCCAACATCCACTACCCTACCTTGTATCTCTTTTATAACCCCATCCATATACAGATTGAACAAATATGGAGACATGACACATCGCTGTTTCAATCCAGACTTCAAATAGAAAAATTCTCTCAGTTCACTGTTCTCACGCACTAAAGCCATAGCAGTCTCATACATGCTCGTCACGGCATTCAACAACTCGATCTATTCTTAATACTTTCCACAATCCTTGTCTATCCACCCTGACATATGTTTTCTCCAACTCCATGAAGGCCACATACAACTTCTTTCCCACGTCTAGAAACTCTTCCACTATAGACCTAAGAATGTTATTATCTACACAACCTCTTCCCTTCCTACTGTTCTTCAATTATTTACTGTTTTTTTTTCTTTTTTTGGCCTAACTCTGTCAATAAGTATCCTAGTATATACTTTTCCCATTACACTAAGAAGACAAATACCCCTATGATTACCACACACTTCTTTTTCCTCTCTTCCTTCATACATCGGAATAATTATACCTGACTTCCAATCCTCCGGGACTTTACCCTCCTTCCAGGCCAATCTGCACATCATCCACATCCATTCTACTGCTATCTCTCCCCCATGCTTCAGCATTTCACCACACACTTCATGAATTCCTGTGGGTTACCTCATTGTGACTTTCTTCATTGCTTTCACAACTTCCATCCTACTGATTTCTTCCTCTCTTCCCACATCCCTCCTTCTCCCAGCCATTCTCCAGCCACTTATACTCGCATTACTTCCATTTTCTATGTATAACAATTCCTTAAAATGTTCTTTCCATCTGCTCACCTTTTGTCCCTTCTCCACAAGTAATCTACCATTATTATATTTCACTCCCCGACTAACTTCTTTGACACCCTGTCTAACTCTCCTTACCTCTTTCCAGAACATTTTCTTACAGTCCCTCCGCTTTACACTCAAATTCCTTCCAAATTCCTCATCCACTCTCTTCTTACTCTCTCTTACTAAATTTTCATCTCTCTCTTCCTCTCTACATATAACTTTCTCATCCGCCTCTCAACTCCTTCCACGCCCCTGTTCTCATCAACTCACTATATGCTTTCTTTTCTTGTGCCACAGCCTGTCTCACCTCTTCATTCCACCATGCTCTTCCCTGCACCCCCTTTCGTCTTCTCATCACCCCACACACCACCTCATATGCCGTACAGATTTCTTCTGTGAATATCTTGCACACACTTTCCACATCCCCCATCTGCTCCAAATCATATTTACCCAATCGCTGCTCCACTTCTCTCTTACATTCTGCCTTTGTTTTTTCCATCCTGTTGTAACCATTCCACCCTCTTTGTATGAAGTACTTCGTCCTGTCTTCTCCTACTTTTATCTATGTAATTGTTAATGCATCATAAACTGTTTTCCAGCATCTTTCATCCAATCAGGTTTTTCCACAAAAGATATCATAATATTTAACAATGCACAAGTCTACCCTTCCTCATCATCTTTCACTGTGTTTGGTATATCTTTTGTAACCTATCATGGAAAATTTACGTAACTTGTACAATGTGCATTACAGAGATTAGGTGTTCTTGGCAGACTCTTTACATTCTTTTCCCGTATGCATTTGCTGACTTTTTTTTTTTTTTTCAGGAAACCCTCTTCGCTCCTTTGTACAGTCGTGTTTTCATGTGTGGAGGGTTCACAAATATAGATGTTCTACAGAGGGTGGAGGCCAAGGCTTTTTGTCTCGTTTGGGCTCCATCTCTCACCAACTCCCTTTGCCCTTTTTCTTTTCTGCAATAATATATATATCTCTTCCCGTCTAGTGTCGCTGTTTTAATAGCCACTGGTCTTCTGATGTGTTTACTTGCATTCATATCACTGCCTACGGTGGGTGTTCAGCATGCATCTTGAACCACACAAATCTCCTTTTTCTTCAGCTCTCAGATGCTATTATTTCTTCATGTATGCAACTCTGGAACTGTCATCGTGAATCTATAGTTGTCTTTGACTATTCTCTTAAATGGTCTCTTCCGTCACAAGAAGGTAACTGATGTTAATTGTGGCTCACTTCTTTTTTGTTTTTTTTATGGAATGAACACATTTTTACAGGTTTACTGTCTGATTTTTTCAATCTTTATTGATTTTTTCAATTTATTCATTTATTTGTGTAAAATTATACGTCGTCGGTTTAAGAAGTGAAAATATCATTAAGATGATTAGCAACTGTATATTTCTTTAATCCTATATTTCTCTCCTTTTACCTTTCCTTAATTCTGTCAGCGAGAACAGTTCACTTGACTACACCGACGATGCAGAAGGATAGGAAAAGGCATCTGTGAAAGTTCAAATTCATGTACGTCACAGTGTATGAAATGCCAAAGAGTAACACGGTGTTCTGTGAGCACAGTTTCAAGGTAATATTCTCCACCTGTTTTACATTTTCTTCATTTATCTGAAATGCAAGAGGCTTTACTGCGTTCTTTATCTGAAAAATTGTTTCTGTTTTTTATCTAGCTATCTGTCTATCTATTGCCAGACGTCTTAATCCCGTAAGGGGTGGTCACAAACAAATTGTCTCCATGTCGCTCTGTACTCCGCCATTTCATTGCCCTGTTCCCTGCTCACACCCCCCTCCCTCATATACATCTCCATTCCATTCCTCCATCTCATCCTTGGCCTCCCCCTCCGTCTCCCCCCCTCCAGCTCACTCACATACACTCACATCCTCAATCTCTCCATCCTCTCCGCATGGCCAAACCACCTCAGTGTGTTTCTCCTAACGCTTCTTATCACAGCCACATCCACACCACAACGCTCCTTCATTTTCTCAGTTGTCAGTCTGTCTCTCCATGTGACTCCACAGGCTCCTCTCAAATAACTCATTTCCACTGCCCTCGCTCTTGATTTGTGTCCCTCCAACTAGGTCCAAGCTTCATTTCCACACTTTATAGTTGGTATCACAATACTGTCATGCAGTAACTTTTTCACTTCCATGCTCACTTCTCCGTTTCTTATCACTGCTTTCAAAGAACCAGCAACCTTTCTTCCTTGCTGTACTCTTTCAAGCACTTCACCCTCTAAACTTCCATCCTTACTCATCACACTGCCCAAGTACTTAAACACACTCACATTTTCCATTTCCTCCTCATCCAGTCTCACTGTACATTCACTGACTTCATTTCTCTCGAAGACCATAACTTTACTCTTCCTACACTTACCTTTAGATTCTGTTTCTAACACACTCTTCCAAACCCATCCACCAAGCCATGTAGCTCCCCTTCGTCTTCATTTAACAACACAGTACCATCTGCAAACAACAGTACAGGGAGTTTCCAAAAACTGCCCTCTCTCATTAGGGCAGCTCCAATATCCACTGCTCTATCTTGTATCTCTTTTAACCCCATCCATATACAGATTGAACGA
Source organism: Coenobita brevimanus (assembly GCF_032717465.1). Lineage (NCBI taxonomy): Eukaryota > Metazoa > Arthropoda > Malacostraca > Decapoda > Coenobitidae > Coenobita > Coenobita brevimanus. Next base: position 27,849,027 of record NC_137019.1, on the reverse strand, counting down.
CCATGGAGACATGATATATCCCGGTTTCAATCCAACCTTCAAACAGAAAAATTCTCTCAGTTCACTATTCTCACGCAATGTAGCCTTGGCACCCTTGTACATACTCTTCACGGCACTGAACAACTTCCCATTTACTCCATATATTCTTAATGCTTTCCACATTCCTTGTACTGTATATCCACCCTGTCATATGCATTTTCCAAAGCCATGAAGGCTGCATACAACTTCTTTCCCTTCTCTAGAAACTTTTCCACTGAAGACTTAAGAATGAATATCTGATCTACACAACCTCTTCCCTTCCTATAACCCCCCTGTTCTTCTCTAAATAATTCCTCTATTATTTCCCTAACTCTATCAATAAGTATCCTGCCATATACTTTTCCTATTACACTAAGAAGACAAATGCCTCTATGATTACCACACACTTCTTTTTCCCATTTTCCTTTGTACAGGGGAATAATTATACCTGACTTCCAATCCTCCGGGACTCTACTGTCCTCCCAGGCCAATCTGTACATCATCCACATCCATTCTACAACTATCTCTTCCCCATGCTTCTGCATTTTACCACACACTCCATCAATTCCTGGGGCACTCCCCATTTTGACTTTCTTTATTGCTTTCACAACTTCCGTCCTACTGATTTCTTCCTCTCTTCCTACGTCTCTCCTTCTCCCAGCCATTTCCCAGCCACATACACTCGCATTACTTTCATTCTCTTAGTTCAACACTTCTTTAAAGTGTTCTCTCCATATGCTCCCTTTTTCTCCCTTCTCCATTACTTACCTACCATTTTTATTTTTCATTCCCCAACTAGCTTCTTTGACACCCTGGCTAACACGCTTTATCTCTTTCCAGAACATTTTCTTGCATTCTCTCCACTTTACACTCAAATTCCTTCCAAATTCCTCATCCACTCTCATCTTACTCTCTTTTACTCATATTTTCACCTATCTCTTCCTCTCTACATATAACTCTCTCTTCTGTCTGTCAACTTCTTCCACGCCCCCGTTTCTCATTCACTCACTGTATGCTTTCTTCTTTTGTGCCACAGCCTGTCTCACCTCTTCATTCCACCATGCAATTCCCTGCACCTCCTTTCTTCTTCTTCTCTTCACCCCACACACCACCTCACATGCTGCAGATTACTTATATGAATATCTTGGACACACCTTCCACGTCCTCCATGTGCTCCAGATCATATTTATCCAATTGCTTCTCCACTTTTCTCTTAAAATCTGCCTTTTTTTTTTCCATCCTCTTTGTAAGCCTTCCACCCTCCTTGTAAGAACTACATCATCCTGTCCTTCCCTTCTTCTATTCTTCGACTTCATTTCAACCATGACTTTCACCACCACCAAGTGGTGGTCAGAAAGTCCACTCCCCTAACCTTTATATACTCTTGGATCCATTACATACCTTCTCATTCTATCATTCACACACACATAATCAATCATTGCCTTCCGTTATCAATCATTGCCTTCCGTTCATTCAGTTCACCACCCATCCTTTTCATCACTCGCCACGTATACCTGTGGATCATTCTGCATCTGAAGAGGGTATTGACTATCATCAACTACCTCCCAGCACAAATGTTCACCAGAGCACTTGTTTTAGTGCCTGACATTTTTTTCCACTCTCATCCATTTCTGCAGGAACACTTCCCCCCCCCGTCCCCTTACCGACTACTCTATCCACCATCACATTCCCTACTTTTCCATGCATATCTCCAATAAAAAACACAGTCTCATTCCTTTCAAAGTTTTCCATGCATGCTTCCACATTTGCTCAGAACTCTTCTCTCACTCTGCTTGTTTGATCTTGCGCTGGCGGATACACACACACAGTCGCCCACATTTGTAGTCCAGCTTTCAATCTTACTCACACAATTCTTCAGCCAACTGATGCATACTCTCTTATATTCTCCTTCTATCTCTTGCCCACAACAATACACGCTCCTCCTTTCGCCCTGTCATTCTCACTCACTCCCGCGCATATACCCCATCCATTCTGTTTTACTGACATTTATTTGGAGCCCCATTGCATGGTATATGTTGGAAACAATGGAAAGACTCTATTGAAGGGTGTCTGCGGTATGTGCAAGGACATCACAGTCATCATCTTATTATAGTTCTAGGAAATGAGCCATATCAGACTGATTGTGCTTGAAGTCCTCTGAAATTAAATAGATTATCATATAGACAGAACTAGATGCGTTATCAGGGGTCTTTATTTTGCTGGTGACTTAAAAGGGTGACTGCAGTGAGACAGATGTTGAAACTGACAGGAGGCAGGACACATCCTGCTTTATGCCCATGTCCACTATGATGGATTCGGATTTGCTTCCACCTATGGGCCCACGATCAGTCATGTTGTCATAGAGGCTATTCAGGATGGTTTGAAATTTGTTTGGAACTCATAATTTGAAAGGGCATTACATAAAAGTTCTCTGTTGACAGTGTCAAATCTTTTGCAAGATCGATGAATGGAATTATATATAAGTCACGGTTCTGCTCGTGCCATTTTTCTTGTATCTGTCGGGCAACAAAGATCATACCGCTGGTACTTTGTTCAGTCCGAAATCCACACTGTTTCAGAAAGCTTTGACTCTGCCAGATGTTTTGTCAGTCTGGATAACATTATCTTGGCTAGTACTTTGCCAGCATTCACAAGGAGGGAGATGCTTCTGCTGTTGTCACAGTTTGACACACTCACACACACACAGACACACACACACACACACACACACACACACACACACACACACACACAGTCATCAGATGTAGACGTCCGACATTGGCGCTCCGTACCAAACCAACACGGCCAGTGGCATTACCTAAATTAGTATCTTTGAATGAGTCAAGCTCTGTACCAGGTTAGACTAAATGATTTTTCATTATTAAAAGGAAAAAAAAAAAGTTTAAACAAGACTGGTTCAAACAGAACAAAGAACCACGAGGAAAAAAAATGCGCTGAGTCAGCTGGGTTTGTTTAGACTACAGCAACACGAGGAAAGTGTACATACTCTGTAAGTACATACTCTGTTCATTTAGTATTACAAAATGGATACATACTTCAGTAAAACAAACTTGGAAAAGAAAAGCGATAAAAGTAAAAAGCAAAATGATGATTTATACCAAGAACTGGTTGAAGTGGAGACTCACAACAGACTGCTTGAACGTGTACACAAACTAGAAATGGCTTTCAAAAATGAAATTGATGAAATAAAGAAGCAGATGCACTTGCAAAAGGAAGGAATAGAAAAACTAGGAAGGGAGGCCAATAAGAAAGACACAACCATCAGTGAACTAACAGTGGAATTAAGTACATTTAGGAAGAAAGTGAGTGAAATGGCAAGTACAGTAGTCAATCACGAGAGTGTTATGGAAGAGTTCAAAAATGACACAGAGACAATTAGGCAAGCAAGCAGTCTTATTGACCAGGGCAGTGATATTGAGGAGAAGATAACACAGGTGAATGAAGCTGTGCAAAGCTACAAAAATGATGTAGAAACCACGTATGCTGAAATGGTGAAAGTAAAGAAAGACTTAGAAACAAGGGTGGAGGAAAAAAGCATTAAAAAGGAAGTGAAAAGAATAATCCAAAACAATCCAAGGTTAGTCAGAGATTCAGTAGAGATAAACAAATCAATAGTAATCACTGGTATAGAAGAGGAAGAAGTTAAAAACAAGATCACAAGAGACAAAAAGGAGATGGCAAATGTAATGAGCTTACTGAAAGAAGTATCAGAGGAAATCTGTAGTAAAGACATAGAGGAACACAAAAGGTTAGGGAAATACGAGAAAAGCAAGACAAAACCTCTAAAGGTGACTTTCCAGAGTGTAAACACTGTGGAAGAGATACTAAAAAATGCAAAGAATCTTATGGAAAAAGAGGAGTTCAAAAATGTATGGATAAAAAGATGCCCAACACAAGAGGAACTGGAATTACTGAAAGAGAAAAGGGAGGAAGCAAAAACAATAAATGAGGGAAGATCAGAAGAGAAGAAATTTTTTTTACAAAGTAATAGGATTGTAGTTACGAAAGTGGTACACAAACAGGATGGAAGAAAAAGGAGGAAGGTAGTAGAACCATGTGATGACAAGTATATAAACAAGATGATAAAGTTGATGTACTCAAATGTGGATGGAATAGTATCTAAATTACTAGGATGAATGATTATGTCAGAGAAAAAGAACCACAAATAATATGCCTAACTGAAACAAAATTAACACCAAGGATATCCAATGACATACTAAACTTAGAGGAATACAATATATGGAGGAGAGACAGAAATTTAAAAAAAGGAGGAGGAATTATAATATTAACTAAGAAAAATATAAAAGTCAAGGAAATAAAACTAGATATACCATCACAAGTAGAACTGATTGCAGTAGAGATCGACACATCTGAAGGTAAAGTAATTGTAGCCAATTTGTACATGCCACCCAGATCAAACACATGGAAAAGAGATGAATATGAGGACCTGGCAGAGAGTACAATTCAGAGTATAAGATCATTGCTACATAAAATGGAAGAGAAATCGGAAAGAATTATACTAACAGGGAACTTCAATACAAATATAAATTGGAATATTCTAGATATAAATAGCCAAGAAAGCTGTTGGGACCAAAAGCTCCTGGATCACGTACAAGAGTTTTTCTTAACGCAACATGTGAGGGAAACCACCAGAAAAAGAGGACTTGATGTACCTTCAGTGCTAGATCTAATATTTAATAGGCAAGAAAATGATACTGACAGTTTAATATATCACCCTCCACTCGGCAAAAGCGATCATGCAGTACTAAATTATAACTTCAGGATAGCATATGACATAGTAAACAGCAATGACAGTTACAAAAAGAGCCTAAACTATAAAAAGGGAAATTATCAAGACCTAAAGAAGTATTTCTTAGAAGTTGATTGGGAAAATGAGTTTAGAGGACAAGATTTAAATGCTGTATATAAAAATTTTTGTGAATTTTATGAAATAGGAGTCCAGAAGTACATCCCACAGCACAAAGAAGCAGATAAGAAAATACAGAAATGGTTCAATACAGAATGTAAAAAATCAAAAGAAAGAAGAGATTTGTTGTGGAATAGATACAGAAGACACAATAGTGAAAGGGCGTATAATAATTACAAACAGGCAAGAAACGACTTTACAAGAATAAGGAGGGAAACCCAAAAACAGTTTGAGGAGGATATAATAAATAAAAGCAGTGATCAACCAATGCTGTTTTACAGCTATATCAGAAGCAAAACCAAAGTAAAAGATATAATACAATCCATTACGGACGAGGGAATCACTTATACACTTATACACAAGAAAAAGATATTTGTGAAGCACTAAATAAGAATTTCCAATTAGTTTTTACAGAAGACAAAAATTTTGAGAGGGACTATGTGGAACACGCATGTCCACACATACTACCAGATATACAAATAGCAGAAAAAGTAATACAGGAGGAGTTAAGTAGATTAGACAGAGGAAAAGCAAGTGGTCCTGATGAAATTTCATGTTGGGTATTACGAGAATGTGCAAAGGAGTTAAGTAAACCATTATTTTTAATTTTCAAGAAATCCTTGAGTCAAGGTAAACTACCTGATATTTGGAAAAAAGCAAATATTGTCCCCTTATTCAAGAAAGGAAATAGACAAAATCCACTCAACTACCGACCAGAATCACTGACCAGTGTTGTAAGCAAGGTATTAGAAAAACTTATAAGAAAAGCTTGGGTAAATCATCTAGAAGAACACAGTATGATAACAGAAAGACAGTTTGGTTTCAGAAAAGGAAAATCATGTGTTACTAATCTGTTGAGCTACTATGACAGAGTAACAAACACAATACAGGAAAGGGAAGGATGGGTGGACAGTATCTATTTAGATTTCAAGAAAGCTTTTGACACAGTACCACACCAAAGACTTTTATGGAAACTGTACTATCAAGGAGGAATTCGAGGCAAACTGTTTTGTTGGATGCAAGACTTTCTCATAAAAAGAGAAATGAGGACAGTACTAAGAGGAAACTACTCATCATGGAAAGAAGTGACTAGTGGAGTATCGCAGGGTTCAGTGCTGGCACCAATCATGTTTTTAGTGTATATAAATGATATAAACAGTAACACTGGAAATGAGAGCTATCTGAATATGTTTGCAGATGATGCAAAAATACAAAGGAGAATTACTAACACAGACTCTTGTAAAGAGCTACAAGAAGAATTAAATAAACTTCATGAATGGAGTAGTACATGGCAAATGGAATTCAATGTGGACAAGTGTCATGTAATCAAGTTTGGTAAAAGTGGAAAAAGACCTGATTGGGATTATAAGTTAGGAAATAAAACCCTATACACATCAGAAAGAGAGAAAGACCTAGGTGTAATTATCAATAACAGACTATCTCCGGCTGACCACATCAGCGAAAAGGTACGGAACATGTATACACTGCTTGCAAATATGAGAATAGCATTCACATACATAAATGAAGACATGCTAAGAAGGATAATAACATCATTCATTAGACCAACCCTGGAATATGCATCAGTAGTCTGGAGTCCTCATCTCAAAAAGCATATAGACAAGACTGAAAAAGTTCAAAGGGCCGCTACAAGATGGATACCAAGCTTAAGGGACCTAAGCTACGAAGAAAGACTAAATAAACTGAATCTACCAACACTACAGGAGAGAAGGAAAAGAGGTGACATGATAATGCTATATAAGTGCATATCAGGAAAGGAGAAAATAGACATAAATGATTACTTAACATATGGAGAAGCATCAGCAAGAGGACACTGCAAAAAACTGCATAAGAAGAGAGGTGATAAAGACGTAAGGAAATTCAGTTTCCCAAACAGAGCAATTGATCAATGGAATGCACTACCGAATGAAATAGTGTGTGCCAAAACAATTCACAAATTTAAGGATATGTACGATAAATATGGTTTAAGACAAGGGACAGTACGAGCTTGACTCATTCCTGTAAAGATATAATTAGGTAAGAACACACACACACACACACACACACACACACACACACACACAATATATATATATATATATAAATCATACAGTCCTACGTTGCACAATATATATATATATATATATATATATATATATATATCCATCCATCATCCAACCCTACATTGCCCCATGAGGAGCGTAGGAGCCCGGGGCTAGGCAGTTGGTCCTGACATTTAAGATGAGAGTGACCAACCTCACTCATCCCTGAGTGGCATTACGTGAGCAATAAACCCCAACCATCCCTTGGATATAAACCTACACCGGGTCAATCCGATTGGAGCACAATAATTACCCACTAAACCACCAGGCGCCAAACCTTGGTTATATGGTTACCACCCAGCGTAGTAAATGGTTTCCTGGTGTACAAGAAACCATTTTGCTTGTCACTCAGTGTAGAGTCATCCACAGGCAGAAGGAGGAGGAAAGAATGAAGGAATGAAAGACAGAAGAGGGAGTGTAAAGTCACCCGCAGGCAGAAAGACGAGGAAAGAATGAAGGAAGGAAAGACAGAAGAAGATGGAAGGAAAGAAGGATGGAGGAGAGGACAGGGCAGACACCCGAGAGCAGCACTGTATATATATATATATATATATATATATATATATATAGATAGATAGATGTGTGTGTGTGTGTGTGTGTGTGTGTGTGTGTGTGTGTGTATCACACACACACACATGCGCACTCACACAACCATAAGACACCCGTGTGCACTGGCACCGTTCATTTAATTGGTTGGAAGGTGTTTACGTCAGTAAGTACGATGTCCTTTCGCACCAACGCGTCTTCAGGGACGGTACTGTACCATTATTATTCTTCCTTACACCTATAGTGGGAGAATCATTAAGTGATCGGTCTGTTCTTTCGTGCGTGCGTTGGTTCGTGTGTCTGTAACACTACTGTGGGTACGATCTTCTGGTGAATCCATTGACTGATATACACCAAACTTTTTTCAGTGATGATGAAGTATGAGAGGATGAACAATTTTAGTCAGCTAGATCAAGATGTCAAGGTTGAAGGTCATATGGGGTCGACTTAGTTTACCTTTGTGGGCTCGACATCTTCTGAACTACTGGGCGGATTTCAATCAAACTTTTGTCAGTGATACAGCATGAAGGGCGATGAATTAATTAGGTCAGTTAGGTCAAAGGGTTAAAGGTCAAGGTCATATGGGGTCGACTTATTTCATCGTTGTGGATGCGATATCTGCTGAACCCCTCTACAGATTTCGACCAAACTTTTTTCGATGATGATGAACTAATTATGTCAGCAAGGACATGGAGGCTGTATGGTGAGTCTGTACGCAAGACTTAGGGGAGGCATACCAAGGAACGCTCTGTTTCTAAACCTTGGGGCCTGAGTTCTCTGCGATTCATTTGCAATGAAATTATCCAGAGACTGTCCTTTTTTATATATCATTCAGACGAGCTATGACGACGACACTGCTCTTCTCAAAACAGTTTCGGCCATCTAGATCCCCACTAACTTCGTTCCAGCCTAATATACAATGAAGACTCCATAGACTGTCATGCGTTTGTTTTCATTTGGCTATATAATACTACGTAAAATTGGCCTCACATATATACTATGTAAAATTGGCATCAAGTACTTTCATTTTGTAAGAGACCGATTAAGACTGACCACAGATCAGTCGGCTCTGGTCTTTCTCCAAGCGAGGTGTTTATTTATTTTTATTTCGCTGTGGAGAAGAAATTATCTTTTTTACTATAAGTAAAATGAACGAAAGTTTGCTGTACTGAAAGGAACTAAGCACAATCTTATCAAGCTTACCACCGCTCCTTCAGCAATTTGACTATAGTGGAGTTTCACCCTCTTATCCCCCTGAAATACGAGTATGTGTGTTTACCCGTAAGCAAAAATTTTGATTCTCCATTTATAGGATGTCATAATACATCAGATATCAAAGGGTTAATATCAAGCTTAACAAGTTATACTTAGATAAAATATCTGACAGCTAGTTTCCGTATTTAATCAACATGAAATTGGTATTGTATGGACTGGCAGAACTAAATATATCGAGGTGGTGTTTCTCCTCTGGCCAAGAGATGAATACCATCTGTTGGATGCATTGTGAGCACACGACACACCAGAGTAGCTCTAGACGGACAAAATATCGGGATAAGAGATAGCGGGGTGCTCATGCGGGTCACAGGTCAACGATTGGGTGTTTCAATTACGCCTGTCACTAAATGAATTACAAGATAGGAGGAGACTCGAGTTATGATAAGATTAGGTATGTACAAATATTTGCATATGTTGAAATATGCAGTAGGTCAATAAATATATTACACATTAATCAAATCAAGTATCTGGGGTTGGACGAATAACTTCATTAATATTGTGTGGATGATGGCGTGGAGAGGTAGGAAGGGGAGGAGGAGGTTTAGACATAGAGCGTGTTGGCAGGAGGATGTTCAAAAAGAATGATAGCGATTTTAGTGCCCAGTCCCTTAACCCTTTGCCTATAACAGTGATTCGCAAACTTGCCAGGTAGTGTTTTAGAGGTTTGCAACCATCACCTCTCCCCAGATCTTTTACACACACACACACACACACACACACACACACACACACACACACACACACACACAGATTATGAAACTGGCTACCGTGAAATGATATTTAAATACAGTATATACATATATTTTAAATACTGTAACAGAGAAAATCATACTTTAGACATAATACTGTAGTTAGATAAATACATAGATATTAACAGACAGGTAGATAAAAACGCAAGAGAAAATATCATTACCCTCTGTTGATTCCGGAGAGCAATGGAGTGCCTTTCTGTGTGATGAGTGCTGCTGTAGAGGGCAGGTAGCCTTCCCGGGACAGGTAGAATTTACACTCACCTAAGGAATACTCATCAGTAAGAAGAATGATCCACATTAGTATTTAAAATATTTGTATATTTTTCTATCATCGAATCCTATTTTATCCATCAAGAAGCCAAGAGCTGGGGACTATGCTACTTAATCCAGATATTTAAGACAAAGGTGACCGGGCACTCTTCCCTGAGTGGCATTACTTGACCATAAATAAACCCTAACTATCCATCAGACTTAACACTTTGAAAGCAACACCTGATTGGAGTACCTTAACCCACTAAACACCAGACGTCTACTGGAAAATAAAGTAGAAGCTAGTAGGAAAAAAAATGGCTTGTCGCTGAATGAAAATTCAACTGAAAGTAGCTCTACATCGAATGAGGTGATGTTGAGCGAACCCACCTACCACAGTCACAAAATAATAAGGAGAGTAACAGACACCTCCTGTACACAAACTAACCAACCAACCAGCCAACCAACAGCATACTTCTGCAATCAAGAGATATGAGTATGGTACATACTGGTTTTTGGCCTACCAGTTATTAGTTTTTTCTTACTTTGGTAAAAGATACTTTGTTTTTAGTGCATCAAAAACATCAAATCCTAAATTTTTCAACTCTCCAAATTCTTTCAGTTATATCCCTCAATTTCAGCAGTACAAACTCCAGTCCGTCATCATCTCTTAATATACTTTCTCTCTCTCTCTCTCTCTCTCAGGACCTGTCACGGAAAGATCACTTGACCAGCTTTGCAGAAACTGCTTCCAAAATGCCGGATGTGCTAGGTCAACTCTATACTTTCTACTGTATATGCTTGGACAGAAGTTAACTTTGTACAAGGGCTTTGTTTTGTGTTGTGTACAATTCTCATGTGTGGAGAAGCTCAGCATATATTGCTCTTCTAAACGACACGGAATCAAAGGCTGCACAGTACCCACCTGGTCACACACTTTCATATCGTTTATGTCCATCCCTCTAAAGCCTATTCGATCTCATCTGAGAAGAGAAGAGCCTTAAACTTTTGAAATCTGGCAGCTGAGTGATTGACAGAGTGCCTTCATTAGCAACGACATATTTAAAATAATTTTTCGTATATGGGTTACAATAACCGTTTGATAATAACATTGATTTTATATATATATATATATATATATATATATATATATATATATATATATATATATATATACAGTAATCCCTGTATTATCCGGATGCCCACTTTCAGGACATCCCCACTTACCGGACATAATCGTCCCAGGATCCAATATTCCCAAAATGGTCCGAAAACTGCAAAAAATTCGGAAAAAATCCGACTTTTTCCCGCCTCTAATTTGAACTTGATGCACACTGCGCGGGACAGCGTTGTTTTGGTGCATCATTCCTCTGACGTCCGCTAGAGCGCCCCTGCATCCCCACTTACCGCCCGTCTCTTGTCGTGAGTGTATGCTCGTCATCATGGCTGCCCACGTGCTCGCTTTTGTGGTGGTGCCTTACCTGCTGCAGGCTCTCCTGCTGCTCTCGTGCCTCTCCTTCATGTGTGTGATGATGGCCCCACCGCCTGAGAAGAGGAAGAGAGTGGTTTTGACTCTGGAGAAGATGAGGGAGATATTGGAGAAAGTAGATGCAGGATGGTCTTTGTCAAGCATCCTTCGTGAGTTCAACCTGGCCCGATCTACTTTGTTTGATATCAAGAGATCCCGAGACAAACTCATGCAGTACATGGCTGACTTCTTGTTGAAAAGCAAATGCAACGTGGAGAGGAAGATGATGTTTACTCCCAAGTTTGCTGAAGTTGACCGCTCCACGTTGATTTGGTATCGAGCGCAACATGCTGCTGGTGTGATGGTATGTGGTACGGAGCTGAAGGCTGCTGCTGAGAGGTTCGCAAGGCTTCATGATGCCCTAGACTTCAGGGCATCCGAGGGTTGGCTCTTTGTGTTCAAGTTACGACGTGGCCGTACCAGCCGTAAATATGATGGCGAAGCTTTGGACGCTAACGAGGATGGAGTAGAGGAGTTTCGGCACAAGGTGAAGGGCTTGATCGACAGGGAGGGCCTCACTCACGCTGACGAAACTGATTTATTCTATCGCTCTTTGCCTACGAACACTCTAGCCGAGGAGATGGAGAAGCGTGTACCTGGCCGCAAGCTCTCCAAGCAAAGGATATCTGCTTTGTGTTGTGCTAATGCTAACGGCATGCACCGGCTTAAGCCCATTATTGTTGGCCGTGCAAAGCAGCCTCGGTGTCTTTGTGGGGTGATGGATGTCCTTCCTGTCGTTTGGTACCATTCTTTGAAGGCATGGTTCACAGCCCACATCTTCAAAGACTGGTTCCACCGCCATTTCGTTAAGGAGGTCATACATTACCAGACAGAGAAACTGGGAATCCCACGCAACCAGGTAAAGGCCATCCTTCTCCTCAACAATGCACCTGCCCACCTATGTGACAAGAACGTGGTGGCTGAGAATGGCCGCATTAGGTGCATGTTTCTGCCACCTAATGCGACTGCTCTCATCCAACCAATGGACCAAGGAGTGATTGTGGCAACGAAGCGGCCATACCGACAGAAGTTCTTGGACGAGGTGATGGTTGTTCTTGAGGATGAGGACGAGCGCAGGGAGGGACGGGACACACGAGGCCAGCGGACTTTGGAAAACCTTTGCCGCTACAACGTCAAGTCTGCCATTTACAACTGGGCCAGCGCATGGAAGGAAGTCCCTGTCAAGACTCTACAAAATGGTTTCTCTCGTCTGCTTCTCGTAACGGATGTGGAGCACGATTTCCTAAGTTTCGACGTGGATGACTTCCATGCATGTCTACGTGCGCATGGGGATGATGTTGATGTGGACGAAGTGCGTGAGTGGTTGGATGACGACGAGGGCAATCCTGGGTATCAGACCCTGTCTGATATCGAGATTGCATCTTCAGTTGCAGGTGTCAGTACCCAGCTTGAAGATTCCGACGAGGACGGCGACGATGATGCAGACTCCTCTCAGCATGACACTACTCCAGCCATCCCCAAGCTGAGCACACTCCGGGAACACCTAGAGTTCGGTCTGGACTACCTGGAATGCCCGGACTGCGACAGGGAGATGGGGCCCTTGGGACTTGTGGAGGAAGTGCGTGCTTTCAGGCAGCGCATTATTAATCGTCAGAATCATCGTTCCTTGGATCAATCAACGATTGACAGCTTTTTCAGGCCCATGACCCCCGCTGTGCCCAGCCCTGGCTCCGCTCCATTGCCTCCCCAAGACAGGCCCTCATGCTCCGAGCCACAGCCCAGCACATCAGCCATGGTGGAGTCACCGCTCGACTTGAGTTTGTGCCTATCTTCAGAGTCGTCTGCAGTGGGTACGCCATCACCATGACACAGCGACACACCCCTAGTTCACCTCCCTGTGCTACTCTCAGACTCTGACAGTGATTAAACGGCAAGAACTTCTCCAGTAGACCACACTGGAATTTAGTGTTGTGCAGTGAAAGAAAAACAGTGCATACAGTATTGTTAAGAAATTAGAAATCTGAGTGAAAAGACAAAGATTTTTTGGACTGTAAATTTAACGTAAATGAACTTGAGTGTGTTTTGTTTAGAAAATGGTTTTATGAGTGGAAAGACTTAAAGTGCACAGTGCAACAACACTTATTTCATTAAGTTACAATGGAGCATAAGTAAGACAAGAGTGCACAGTGTAAAGAGAATGGACTTCTGAGTGCAAATGACTAAGTGCAAGACTTCATGAACAGTGTACTGCAAGTGCTTCAGGAAATCCTTCTTACTGTCAGAATCTGAGAGGAGGCGGTTATTCATCGAGATGGCCAGGGACTTGCTGTAAGTACCCAGAATGTTTCATACTGTACTGTACTGTATTTTCCATACTGTACTTACCTCTAACACCTCATTTCACTCTTTTATTTCCCTTATTGGCGTGAATAGTGTCTTAGGTGCTATGCATGTGCAGTAGGGAGGTGTTTTTCTGAGTTAGGCTAGGTTAGGGTCCATAACTACCAGTCCAGGAGCCAGGGACTTGTAAGTACCCAGAATTTTTAATATTGTATAAACCTACCTCAAAAACCTCATTTTATGGTTCTTTTGCATTTATTTCAGTCTTTTATGTCCCTTATTGGTGTGATTTGGGTCTTAAATAGGTGCTATGCATGTCCAGAGGGAGTTGTATAAGTGTTTTTCTGAGTCAGGGTCCATAAGTACAAGTCCAGGAGGCTGGTGCCCACTATCCAGACAGGACCACTTTCCGGACATGCCTTTGGCTCTATTACGTCGGATAGTGGAGGGATTACTATGTGTATATATGTATATATATATATAATGACAGAACAAAGGAAGAAAAAACAAAGTGAATTAAAAAATAATCCTTACACGAAATTACTGGTGTCCTCCATTCATAAAAAATCTGTAACATTTGGACCTGAACAGCTGTAGGAAGAAGTTTGGGGGGAAACAACTCTGGGGAAGCAAGTTCCAAAGAGATACAGTTTGGGGAATAAAAGATTTCTGATAAGCGGAAGTTCTGCAATATGGCAGTGTGACATTCCAGTCATGAGCGCTACCAGATGTCCGTGTAACACAGGGGAAGTCATGGAGAAGTAGCACAATGGATGCAACTTCATCGGAGCATTTGCCATAAAAGTATCGGTGAAATACTGCAAGGGAGGCAACATTCCTTCCTACCTGTAGGGGAGGTAGTTTATTTGTAATAGCAGGGTTATTAATAATTCCAATAGCTTTGTTCTGAATTTTGTCTAGTTGTTATAGTGCAACCTCTTCACATCCATTCCACAAGGGTGAACAATATTCAGGCTGAGTGCACATGACTTTTTTAAATCATAGCTAACTGCTCGTCAGTGAAGAAGCTCTGTACAATGATCCAAGTTTGTCTGAGGTGGTTTTAGCAAGTGATCTGACGTGAGAGGTCCAGCTGAGGTCATTGTTAGGTGAAACATGGAGAATTTCAATACTTTTGGAGACAGGAATATTAGTAACATTGAAGGTATTATGGGAATCTGGCAATATCTGTCTATTAGTAAATTGTATATATTTGGTTTTATCTATCTATATACCTAGGCTGCTTCCCCCAAGGAAAGGGAAGTAGCCGAGACAGGACGACACACTCCCCATTTACTCATCCATTCAAACATTCATTTGCATCTTAGCCCCAAGGGGAGAACGGACAGATCCTCACCGCACCACACCGCTGTTTTGTACCCATTCAATGATCCTAGATAAGTCTTGATTTATGGAGATGGCCATACTGAGTTGTGAATTAGAGATATTAAACTTTGTGAATGGTTAGATGTGAATGAACTGTGAAGTGTTGAGTCATCTGCATATGAATGGATTTGATTGTGGGTGACAGATAAGAGATCATTAATATGAATTAGGAACAGGGTTTGAGTCGGAACTGATCCTTGTGGCACGCCAGCGTTAACCGAGTGGAAATTAGAATATAAATCACGTATTTTTACTCTTATCTTTGTCATTGAGATAGGAGGAAATCAGAGGAACAAAAGACGTTAGCCCATAGCAAGGGAGTTTGGATTGCAGGGAACGGTGCCACTCTGTCAAAAGCTTTAGAAATATCAAGGGCTACTACATGAGTTTCTCCATGTTGGTCAATTGATTGGTGGATGACGTGAGTCAGGAGATTAAGCATATCATTGGTGGATCTTTCGGACGAAATCCATACTGCCTATCACTAAGTTGTTAGATTCAAGATGTTTAACTATGTGCTTATTCATTACAGTTTCAAATACTTTACCAAGAGAAGACGTGATAGTTATTGGTCGGTAATCAGAGGGGTCAGAGGAACTTTCTTTCTTTGGAGTTGGGTGAATATTGGCTTCTTTCCAAGATTTAGGGAATCATGCATAGTCTGAATAATTTAGCTGGAAGAGAAGCAGTTTCTGGGGAGCACTTTTCAAAACAATTGGAGGAATTCCATCTGGGCCTGGAGATTTGTTGGTTGGTAAATTGTCTAGGATGGATTATATGTATCTGGTCTGTATTTTAATTGGAGCAGTTTCTGGAGAGTAAAGTTCCAGTACTGGAGCATTCTGTCTGACTCACTCTAACATAGAATTTCTGGCAAATGTACTGGCAAGGGTATTCGCTTTACCACGTGGGTCATTTGTAATGTTACCGTCTTAAGATTTTAGTGGGGGAATAGGTGATGATTTCTTAAAGTTATTATTGAAAGAACTGAGAGTTGACCAGAATATTCTGTTGTCATTAGGACTCTTTAGTAGTTTGGATGCTTCGTTGTGAAGAAGCTTGATTTAGCGAGATTTAGTACTGCTCTTGCATGATTTCTAGTAATTTTTAATTGACAGTGATTCAGATGTTTTTTATTTTAAGTAGGAGTTACATGCTAATGACTTTTGGGTCGTTGCTTTAGCACAATTGCTATCAAAGCATTTGGGGAGTAGTCTTTTAGTGAACTGTTGACCTGGTATGAACAATTCCATTCCAGCTTGTATTAAATCACTGATGTGGGACTGGGTAGAATTCATGTTACTAGAGACGGAAGGCCGCCATGGAATGTCAGCAAGATCATTTCTAAATTCATTCCAGTCTGCCCTATCAAAGTGCCATCAGGTCACCCCGACAAGTTCAGAACATGGAGGTTTGGGGCAACTGATTAATAAGGCTTTGATGGGATTGCGGTTGGAGGATCCAAGTGGTGAAAGTACTTTTGTCCTGTATTGATCTGGGTTATTTTTCAGGAATAACAGGGGCGCACCCAGGGGGGTTTCCTGGTTGCCCGGAAACTCCCCCTCAGTCTGATACCTCCAATTACAGCAAGGTGTGGTCTGACCAGGCCTATTCCGACAGTCAGACTTCACCCCACGCCATGATAACTTTCATACACCTGAATCATCTGAATGCAATTCAGCACTGCCGTACAATGTCAAATATTGATGATATCTGTTTAATAAGTTATGATATGATGTGCGTTGTTATGATGAGCGTTTAATAAAATTGCAAAAGTGTTAAAGCAAAGCAATTAATACACTCATTGAATTATTTTAGTGCAGTGATCTATTCATCAATTATTGGTTAGATTAAAAAAAAAAAAAAATCCTGAGGAGCCTACAGTACCCCTCCCTCGGGATCCCACAGCTGTTTGGGTTTGCTTTGCTCACAAGGACCTGTCAGTAATTTGGAAACCTTCCCTACTCAGTTTGTGGGTGCGCCCCTGAATAGGCGCAAGAGATATGCACGGTGATCAGGATTATCTGGTATTCTGGTTGGTTGTTTTACCAGTTGCGTGAGTTTAAACGATCCTGGAAACAGCTCACATTCTAGACCAGTATCGTAAGTCCTGGCAGAATGCAATAACCATTCTACATTATGGATGTTAAAATCACCCAAAATGGTATTTTCAGTGATAAGGGTGAGTTTAAGGCTGGTCAACTGTGTGGATATGGAGTCAAAAACTAGATCTAAATTTGAAACATAGGAGGTAAAGTGTCCTTTATGTGTACCTTCTAATTTGGTACAAAATTATGTTACTTACCACTTCGGGAATAATCTTGGGCAATTATGTTTGTCAAGTCCGCAGTATACTCGAAGAGAACGTGATCCCCTTTCTCCACGAGACTTAAACTGCTTGAGAATTCCGACTTGAATCTGAACGTAAGTAGTCCCTCATTCTCTCTCAGAGCCACTTCTTGGAACAATCCATTACTGACTGTCTGGAATATGTTTAAGTAAATTACAAAATGCAGCAAAGAGTCAAACGACTCGTCATTTTTGTCTTTAATGACTGGCCTGAACAGCTGCAGGCCCCCACGCTTCTTTTGATATACGAGTAAAGAAAGTGTAACGCACCCCCCCCCCCACACCCACCCACACAAATTACATGTCACTAAGTGGACGTGTTACTTTATTTTATTGTTCAGGGCCACCCCCAGGAAAGAATCCCTCCACTACGGACGTGGCATATGTACGCTGGCAGTGAAAAAGACCTTGCTACAGGTTCGGAGTGTCGTCACTGGGTTTTGTGACACACTTTGCAACCACTTGGAGGGTAAAGTTCTCAGACGTATCCTCTTAAGTTCTTACATGTCATCAACCCTCGGCAGACATCCTGAGGATGCGTAAGCTGGATTATGTATGCCTGTCAGCTCTCCTCCACTACTGTATTGTGTAACTGGTATGCTGGAGGATAATTAAATAAGAAACTCATGAAATGTGAAGACTGTAAATGTATGTATTGAGATATATGATTGCGCTGTAAGTGTTTTGTGTCATTTTAATGATAGTTTGTGAACATATGTATTGGAGTAGGAGAAAGCATTACGGGATACAGCACTAACATAATACATAATAGTGATTCAGTGTTTCACTTGACTTAATACCACTTGAAAATATTCATTGAAGTTGTATGCAGTGCTTAGATTATTATTACATAATCAATGCACACTACCATTGGTTGTATAACAAAACTCTGGACACTTGTTTGAATGCCTTATATTAGTGAGAAGACATAAACTTATCTTAAATCCCCGGAAAAAGCTCGTACACTGGGGCAGGTAGATACTAATGATCAGTATGAGGTACTCTACCATATCATTAACCTAATGCTATTCTAAAATACCCTGTTCTCCATTTATCGACATACGAAACTCCCAGTTTTCACCGTGATGGACGGGTTAAAACGTCTGGTTTTAGACAGATAAATAAAAGTATAACAGACACCTCGAACACCAGGTGTCCCATAACCTCCTTTCAGGGTTGGAGAAGTGACCACTGTAATGGATGTTGTGCAGAGTGAATGGATACCGGCAGCAGAAGGCGGAGCCATCAGTATGTGAGCGGACAGGGCGAAAAATACAGCTCAAATTGCTGATTATTTAAGAGAAGTACCTTATAACCAACCAACACGTGTTCCCTACATGACAAATAAGTGAACTGGCGGAGAGTTAGTGTCCCTTCCCGGAAAACAACTAATCAAAAATACGAACAAGAAGCCTCGGACCAGGAATAACCGACAGGTGACGGCTAAGGACTGAAAAAAGGACATAGCACAGATTGCGACATGGAATATAAGGAGTGCAAATGATAAGGCGAAAGAGGGAGAGATGTGGATGTATGTGGATTAACTGAAACTAAATGGAGAGGTGAGAGTGCGAGAGAATGGGAGTATCAATGGGGTATACGAGTAGGAGTAGATGAGAATGATAGGGCAAAAGAAGTAGTATGTATTGGTGTGAGTAACAGATGGAAGGAGCCTGTAAGAGAGTATGGATCACTCGGCTCAAGGATTGTGTGGGTATGAGCGAAAGTTGGACTACAAATGTGGGCGATTGTGTGCGTGTAGGCGCCAATGCAAGACCGTGCAAGCACAGCGAGAGAAAAGATCTGGACAAATGTGGAAGCATGCATGGAAAAGTTTGAAAGGAAGGAGAGAGTGGTTTTGATTGGAGATATGAATGGATAAGTAGAGAATGTGAAGTTGGATGGAGTAGTTGGTGTGTGGGGTGTGCCTGCAGAGATGGATAAGAATGGCAGTGCTTTAGTGGACATTTGTGCTGGGAGGGGGTTGGTGATAGCCAATACCCTCTTCAGACACCAAAGGATCCATAGGTATATTTGGCGAGTGATGAGAAGGGTGGGTGGTGAACTGAATGAACGGAAGGCAATGATTGATTATGTGTGTGTGGATGAAAGGATGCGAAGATGTGTAATGGATGCAAGAGCATATAGAGGTTGGGGGAGTGGAATTTCTGACTACCACTGGTTGGTGGTGAGAATCAAGGTCCAAATGAAAAGGAGAAATAGAAGAAGGGAAGGACAGCAGGAAGTAGTTCATACAAGGAGGGTGGAAAGGTTACAAGAGGATGGAAAAAAAAAGGCAGAATATAAGAGGGAAGTGGAGGAGCGATTGGGTAAATATGGATTGGAGCAGATGGGGGAAGTGGAAGGTGTGTGCAAGATATTCACAGAAGAAATCTGTGCGGCATGTGAGGTGGTGTGTGGGGTGAAGAGAAGACGAAAGGGGATGCAGGGAAGAGCATGGTGGAATGAAGAGGTGAGACAGGCTGTGGCACAAAAGAAGAAAGCATACAGTGAGTGAATGAGAAACAGGGGCGTGAGTGAATGAGAAGTTGAGAGATGGAAGAGAGAGTTGAATGTAGAGAGGATGAGAGAGGTGAAAAGATTAGTAAGAGAGAGTAAGAAGAGAATGGATGAGGAATTTGGAAGGAGTTTGAGTGTAAAGTGGAGGGAATGTAAGATAGTGTCCTGGAATGAGGTAAAGAGAGTTAGACAGGGTGCCAAAGAAGTTAGTCGGGAAGTGAAAGACAAAAATGTTAGATTACTAGTGGAGAAGGGAGAAAAGGCAAGCTGATGGAGAGAACAGTTTAAGGAATTGTTGAACACAGAGAATGAAAGTAATGCGAATATAAGTGGCTGGGGAATGGCTGGGAGAAGGAGGGAGGTGAGAGGATAGGAAGAAATCAGTAGGATGGAAGTTGTGGATGCAATAGAGTCAAATTGGGGAAAACCCCAGGAATTGATGGAGTGTGTGGTAAAATGCTGAAGCATGGGGGAGAGATAGTAGTAGAATGGATGTGGATGATGTACAGATAGGCCTGGGAGGAAGGTAGGGTCCCGGAGGATTGGAAGTCAAGTATAATTATTTCACTGTACATAGGAAAAAGGGAAAAAGAAGTGTGTGGTAATCACAGGGGCATTTGTCTTCTTAGAGTAATAGGAAAAGTATATGGTAGGATACCTACTGACAGAGTTAAGGAAATAACAGAGGAATTATTTAGAGAAGAACAGGGATGTTTTAGGAAGGGAAGAGGTTGTGTAGATCAGATAATCATTCATAGATCTTTAGTGGTAAAGTTTCTAGAGAAAGGAAAGAAGTTGTATTTGGCCTTCATGGATTTGGTGAAAGCATATGACAAGGTGGATAGACAAGGATTGTGGAAAGTATTAAGAATATATGGAGTAGATGAGAAGTTGTTGAATGCCGGGAAGAGTATGTATGAGGGTACTAAGGCTGCAGTGTGTGTGGATAGTGAACTGAGTGAATTTTCCTATTCCAAGGTTGGACTGAAACAGGCCTGTGTCATGTCTCCATGGTTGTTCCAACTGTACACGGATGGGGTTATAAAAGAGATACAAGGTAGGGCAGTGGATGTTGGAGCGGCTCTAATGAGAGAGGGCCGTGTATGGAAACTCCCTGTACTGCTGTTTGCAGATGATACTGTGTTGTTACGCGAGGATGAAGGGGAGCTTCATGGCTTGATGGATGAGTTTGGGAGAGTGTGTAAGAAACGGAATCTAAAGGTGAATGTAGGGAAGAGTAAAGTTATGGTCATCGAGAGAAGTGAAGTCAGTGAATGTACAGTGAGGTTGGATGAGGAGGAAATGGAAAACGTTAGTGCGTTTAAGTACTTGGGTAGTGTGATGAGTAAGGATGGAAGTTTAAAGTGTAAATTGCTCGAAAGGGTACAAGAAGGAAGAAGAGTTACTGGTTCCTTGAACGCAGTGATAAAAAGCAGCGAAGTGAGCATGGAAGTGAAAAAAGTTATTACATGACAGTACTCTGATGCCAACTCTATCGTCTGGAAGTGAAGCTTGGACCTTGTTGGAGGGAGAGAAATCAAGGGTGACGGCAGTGGAAATAAGTTATTTGAGAGGAGCATGTGGAGTCACATGGAGAGACAGACTGACGAATGAAGATGTGAAGGAGCATTGGGGTGTGGATGTGGATGTAATAGGAAGCGTTAGGAGACACACACAGAGTTGGTTTGGCCATGTGGAGAGGATGGAGAATAAGAGACTGACGAGGAGAGTGTATGTGAGTGAGGTGGAGGGAAGAGAGTGAGGGGGAGGCCAAGGATGAGATGAACGGATGGAGTGGAGAGGTATATGAGAGAGGTAAGTGTGAGCTGGGAGCAGGGCAGTGAAATGGCAGAGGACAGGGCGACATGGAGGCGATTTGTTTGTGGCCACCCCTTACGGGATTAAGGCGTCTGGCAATAGACAGATAGATAGACCACAAGTGATAGGTTTAGAAGAGAAACAGTGGCTGCCTTGAAAAAAATAAAATGGAGAAACCAGCCAGGAAGATTAAAATAAAGCGCAGACATATGGATAAAAATCACAGGAGAGCAGTTTGGAATATAGATATTTGTAACAAACTCCTTCGACATTCTTGAGATGTTAACAGATTCCCCCAAAAGAGGCTGACTAAAGACCTGAAAGGAATGCATCAAGGTCGCCATTGGAGCATCCATAACAGAACCCAAACTGATAGAAAGTTTTTTTGGTGTGTGTGTTTTCTATGCAAGGAAGAATGAATCAAAGGCCAGGAGCCCGCAGATTGTTCCATCTAAGAAAAAAACAATAACAAGATAACAGGGAGCCAAATTCAAGGTCCTTTAATTTCGAGATGCCTGGACACACTGCCTTTGAAAGACTGGGGATCATAGGAAGCAGAAAATACAGACAGAGAAAGACAGTTCCAAAACTGACTTGTTACATTTATGAAGGACTGGAAGTAACATTTAATTCTTGCATTGGAGAGTTCGACAGAAAAGGGATGAGAGTTCTTTTGCTACACGGGTGTTATGTGCCAGTCGTAGTGGTGGGAGGATGCAAGCAGATAATTTAGAGGAACAGTGACCATTGAAGTAGCGATAGAAAAGAGATAAAGATGCAGCAGTGCGGCAAAGAGACAGAGGTTGAAGGGAACCAGTAAGAGGAGGAGAGTTAATGAGACAAAAAGCCTTTGACTCCACCTTGTTGAGAAGAGATGTATGTGGGGAGCCTCCCAACATATGAGAGTTGCACTCTACACAGGGGCAAATAAAGCTCGTGTATAAAGTCAACAACTGTACGGGGATAAAGAAGGCACAGAGTCGGCTTAGCACACCTAATCTCTTAGAAGCAGCTTTTACAAAAGAGATAATATGTTCTTTCCAAGATAAATCCCGACAGAATGAAACCCCAAGTATACCGGTATTTAAAGATGATGCAGAATGAGCTGGATATTATTAAAAATTAGAGGGTACTCCTGTGGAAGATGTTGTTGGGTTGATAGGTGTAAAAACTGAGACTTTTATGCATTAAAAACAAGATTACTTTACCCCAGTTGGAGATATGAGCCAAGTCAGACATTAGGCGTGTCATAGCCTCATCCCTTGTTTGTTGAAGTAAACGCTGAGATGGACATTGCGGGAAATGAATGGAAAGGTGAAGGGTGGAATCAACAGCGTATGAGTGGATGGGATTAGATGTACAGTTAGACGTTCATCGATGAATACAAGGAAGACAGTTGGTGATAGGACAGAGCCCTCAGGAACACCACTACTAATAGCTCTAGGAGAAGAATGGTGGCAGTCTACAACAGCATCTATGGAATGACCAGAAAGGAAGCTATAGATGAAGGCACAGATAGAAGGATAGAAACCGTAAGAGGGTAGTTTGGAAATTAAAGATTTATGCCAGACTCGATCGAAAGCCTTTGAGATGTCAAGTGCAATGGCAAAGCTATCGCCAAAGTCCCGAAAGGAGGATGGCCAGGAGTCTGAAAGGTAGGTGAGAAGATCGCCAGTAAGCGTCCCTGACGGAACCCACACTGGCGATCAGAAAGAAGATTGTGAACGGAAAGATGTTTTAAAAATTTTCCGTTAAGAATAGACTTGAAGACTTGAAATACAGGATGTTAGAGCAACTGGGCGATAGTTAGAGGGCTAGGAATGGTTACCCTTCTTTGGGACAGGCTGAATGACAGCAAACTTCCAGGAAAAAGGAAAGGTATAAGTTGATAGACAAAGGCGAAAGAGTTTACCTAGGCAGGGTGTAAGCAGAGAAGCACAGTTCTTGAAGACAACAGAACGGACCCCATCAGGCCCATATCCCTTGTTAGTAATGAGGCCAATGATGGCAGAATACACATCAGTTTAAGAAATCTGAATGTCAGCCATGAGGAACTCAGAAGGGGAAAATGATGGAGGAACAGCACCGGAATCGTCCAAGATGAAATTGGGTGAGAAAGTCTGAGCGAAGAGTTCTGCTTTATCAGTAGAAGAAATAGCTATAGAACCATTAGAGTGGAAAAGAGGATGGAAGGAGGATCAGGTAAAGTTGTTAGAAAGATTTTTGGCTAGGTGCCAGAATGAGCGGGAAGAGTTCGAGTTGGAGAGCTGAGAGCATTTAGTACGAATGAAATTATTTTTAGCAGAACGAAGAGACTTAGCACGATTCAGGGCAGAAACATAAAAGAGATGAGATTCAGGAGTTGGTTGGCTCCAGTACCTATTGTAGGCCTTCTTGTTGTGGACAGCATTAAGACATGAGAGATTAAACCAATGTTTTTTTTTTTGCATTAGTCAAAGGACATGAGAAAGGAATGTATCCCTCCGTGCCAGAGAAAATAACCTCTATAATGCACAAGGCACACTCAAATGGCTCCCGGTCATGGAAAAAAATAATCATTTCAGGGCAAATTAAAGAAGTACTGCCTGAGGGCCTCCCAATCAGCAGCTCCAAAGTGCCACAATCGACGTTTCTTTGGAGGGTCCACTTGCCTTACTGGAGCTATAGGACAGGTTAAAGGTGATAAGGCTGTGATCGGAGGAGCCCAACAGAGAGGAAAGATTAACAGCGTAAGCAGATGTAGTCATATGGAAGAGGTCAAGTATGTTGGAACTCTCTCCAAGGCAGTCAGGGATATGGGTAGGGTGCTGTACAAGCTGCTCTAGGTTATTAAGGATAGAAAAGATGTAGGCTTGCTCATCGTAATTAGCGAAAGAAGAGGAGAGTCATAGGTGGTGATGAACATTGAAATCTAGAGTGGAGATTTCAGAGAAAGGAGAAACAGATAGGATTGTTCCATCGTAGAAGTAAGAAAGTCAAAGAATTTTTCATAGTCAGTAGAATTAGGGGATAAGTAAACAGCACAAATATATTTAGTCAAAGAATGACATGAGAGCCAAAGCCAGAGAGCAGAGAATTAAGAAGATTCAAATTCAGGAACACTAGAGCGAGATATGTCATTGCGTACATATACACAACAGCCACCTTTGTCTTTGAAACGAGTATAGGGAATACAGGAGAATACAGAGAAGGGTTTGCCATCAGTCGCCTCAGACAGCTGGGTCTCAGTTAGGAAGAGAAGATGAGGTTCTGAGGAGGAGAGGTGGTGTTAAATTGAGAGAAAGTTTGATTAAAGGCCGCGAATGTTGCAGAAATGAAAAAGAAGTCAGACAGTGGTTCCTGGAATCTTTCTGGGTCGTCACCGAGAGAGTGGCCGATGGTGGGGACATTTATGGCCCCTCACCCCCCAGGGACTCCGAGGCTTGGTTATTAGATGACATTGTTTTTGTTAAATTTTTAACAGGCAGTGTAATGTGTAATGTGCATGTAGTTTGGTGTTGACAGTTAGAGGAACTTGTATTGGGAAGCATGGTCGGCTACTTTCCGTGTTATTGAAACACTGAAAATGTTCAGCAAAGGGGGATGGTCGGGAGCTAGTCCCGAGGGCTGATGAAACGGGAGCTCCAGCTCTCCCTGTCATCAACTTTCCATCCACCTTGGGAGTACCGCCCCGCAGAGGAGAGGCACAAAGTCTTTGGGTTTGTAAGACAATGAAGTAATCAGGCGATACTCTGAGTATTGGTAGCATTCATCCTTCTCTTTGACGCCAGTTGACAGACAAAGGCGAGAGAATTTACAAATGCAGGGTGGCTTAAAGTACATCACCTCAAGAAATTTCTAATACAGCGTGAAAAAGTCAAAAGGGGCAAAGAGCTGTGGAGCAGCACTGAGGTTGTTCAAAAGAGAGTGAGAGGCAAAGCACTGAGTGAAGGCACTGTCATAACAAGAAATCACAACCAAGTGATGACAGAAAAAAAAAAAGAGAAAAAAAGAAAGAATGAGGAATAATTAAAAACACGTGACAGGTTTTATTAAGATAGAGGAAGGAGCCAGTGAAGTTTTAGTGCGAGAATTTATTACATACCCGGGCAGCATCTGGCACTTTCTAAAGGGGGTGGGTGCTTGTTTCCTGGCACCATTGCCCTGAGTTTGAATCCTTGCTAGCTCGTTACGAAATTCCTCAAAACTTATTGCCAAATCCCTCATTCATTGAAATGGTTTTATAATATCATTTCTGTAATATATTTTCTGCACATACTTAGGTAAAAAACGGCTTTACTGTAAATGAATCTTGCCTGCTGATAATAGTACAAAGGAGGGGGGGGGGGTATGCACTCCTCTCCCTAATCTGTGCCCATAATTACTGGTATAATTGTTTTTTGCATGTTAATGAAATCTCTCTCTCTCTCTCTCTCTCTCTCTCTCTCTCTCTCTCTCTCTCTCTCTCTCTCTCTCTCTCTCTCTCTCTCGTGTGTGTGTGTGTGTGTGTGTGTGTGTGTGTGTGT
Organism: Coenobita brevimanus; assembly: GCF_032717465.1. Taxonomy (NCBI): domain Eukaryota; kingdom Metazoa; phylum Arthropoda; class Malacostraca; order Decapoda; family Coenobitidae; genus Coenobita; species Coenobita brevimanus. Next base: position 27,822,733 of record NC_137019.1, on the reverse strand, counting down.
GTGTGTGTGTGTGTGTGTCCGACTCTGGGCAAGGGCTTCAGGGCCTATCTCCAGCGCATATCCCCAAGGCCCATTAGTCTTCCTACATCTCCACATATCACCACTTCGGCGCTAACACCCACCGTCAAAATTAAATACATGCTAGGGCTGTCTCATACAGGACTGGTTTTATAGATATTAGCGGGTTGTTTTTGCGATATATATATATATAAATATATATATATATATATATATATATATATATATTTATATATAAATATATATATATATATATATATATAAAAATATATATATATATATATATATATATATATATATATATATATACACACACACACACACACACACACACACACACACTCTCCGTATTAAGAAATGTATGTTTCTGGGTCCATGAGATTAATTCTTTAATGCACAGAGCCTCCTTAGATGGCTCTTGATCATAAAAGCAAAATTGTCTCCAGAGAAAATAAGAGAATTCATGCCTCAGGCCCTCCTAATAACGTGTCATAGTATCACAACTGTTGCTTAACGGCAGGGATAACAGGCCTTACTGCAGTGACAGCGCAGGTTGCCGCAATGCCACTGTGAACGAGAAGTCCAAATGCGAAAAATGGTTGAGAGAGTAAACAGAAAGACTAGCTATAAGAAAGAGAAAATATGTGAAGACAATCATGGATACAGGTATGGTGCTGAACAAGCTGCTGTAGGTCATTCAGGAGAGAAAAAATGTAATCTTGCTCATCATATTGGTCAGTGACGAAAATGGAAAGCGAAAGGTGGTGGTGAACATTGAAACTGCCTGGAAAGGAGAATTCTGAGAAATGTAGAAGTTCCAGCAAAGAATTTTTTTTTTTTTAATTGTCGGTAGAGTTTGCAGTCAGTTGGTACATCATCATCATCCGGACCTCCTTCCCCACCCTAGGGCAGGGTGAGGAGTAGGAACGTCCAGACAGCCAAACTTTACCCAGTTTAATGGGCCACGCTTCCATTCACTCATCCTTCAAGCCCTCGAAATCCTGGCTCCATCAGACAGGACAAAAAAATTCACATATACCTATCTGATAGAGCCAATCCAATGCCGTCACGTTAAAAAGGGATGCCAAATCCTTGGTCATGTACTTAACACAAAATTCATCCAGCCAGCTCGATTTCTTGTCAGTCCCTTAGTCTCAACAACTTCCATACCCCTCTTCCTCACACACTCATCCACCATATCCCTCCACCTTCTTTGTCTACCTCTCCTCCTCCCTCCTTCCAATTCCCACTCTATTGTCATCCATTCCTTCCACATGACCATACCATCTCAGTACACTCTTCGATTTTGGTGTCCACAGACTTCCTCTCTCCGTATCTTTCACGAATCACATTATTCTGTATCCTATCCACTCTCTGTACTCCTCATACATTCTTCAGCAGTCCCATCTCCACTGCTCTTACTCTTGACTTTTCATTTTCATGCCACAATATAGTCTCACATCCGTATGTCAAAGCTGGCACTAACACTCCTTCATGTAAGCTTCGCACAGCTGCAACACTTAAGCCTCTGTTTCTTATCAAAGCCTTCATAGCACCAGCTACTTTCCTTCCTGGTGTCACTCTACTTTCCATTTTACACTCTTTTCTATCACTTTACCCAAGTATTTGAACTCTCTCACAACATCCAGTCTCTCTCCATTCACTAACATCACACTGGGAGTCACCTTCTTTGTCAATAGCCATCACTTTACCTTTTTTTACATTTACTGTCAAGGCACGACGCTCAGAGACATCTACAAGACTCTGCACTAGTCTAACAAGCTCTTGTGCAGTATTTGAAAGCAACACTGTATCATTAGCACACAACAAATTTGAGACTCCATCACCATTCATTACCAACGCCATCCCTCTCTTCATTACTCGCGTCTTTACTTCTCTCATCACGCAATCCATATATACATTTAACAACTACTGGGACATCACACAACCTTGTCGCACGCCCACACTGATCGTGAACCGATCACTTAGATGCCCATTTACCCTTACACTTTCCTCACTACTGACACAAAAACTATTGACAGAGCCTAGCAGCTTACCATCCGCACCAAATGCGCAAAACTTTTCACAATCCTTCTCTTTCTACTTTGTCGTATGCTTTTCCTTGAACACCTTATAGTCCTTCTCACAAGCCTTCTCCACTATCTGTCTCACTGCAGATGTTTGACTCACTCATCCTCTGCCACTCCTAAAGCCACCCTGTTCGTCACTCGCTAGGAGTTCTGATGTCTCTCTTACTTTCTCTACAATAATTCTTTCATATACCTTCCCTACAACTCTCAGTAGACTTATGCCACGATCATTTTTGCACTCACTTCGTTCACCTTTATTTTTGTACAGGGATAAAATCACCGCCTTTTTTCACTCTACTGGCAGTTTCACTCATCCATTCCTTCTTACGTAAGTAACTACAAATACTCTATATTTAGTCCGAGACCGACAGGACTGATGAGACAGAGCTTGGCGATGTCTGAAGATTCGAGTTTTAGAACACCAGAGCAGTTGATTCTTTGCACATGCATGCAACAACCAGCTATTGTTTGGAAATTACTATAAATAAAGAGAATACAGAGGATCGCTTGCCGTAATTATCAACAGTGGTGTTCCTCAGGGCTCTGTCCTATCACCAACTCTCTTCCTTTTATTCATCAATGATCTTCTAAGCTGTACATCTAACCCTATCCACTCATACGCTGATGACTCCACCCTTCACCTTTCCATTCGGTTCCCGCAACTCCCATCTCAACAGTTACTTCAACAAACAAGGGATGAGGCTATGACACACCTAATGTCTGACTTGGCTCGTATCTCTGACTGGGGTAAAAATAATATGGTTGTTTTTAATGCATCTAAGACTCAGTTCTTACACCTATCAAAACGACAAAATTTTCCACAGGTATACCCACTAATGTTTAATAATATTAAGCTTAATCCTGCATCATCCTTGAACATGCTTGGGGTTTCATTTACTCGGGATTTATCTTGGAAAGATGATATTACATCTCTTGTAAAATCTGCTTCCAAGAGATTGGGTGTGCTAAGCCGACTCCACTCTTTCTTTACCCCTGCACAATTGTTGACTCTATACAGGGGTTTTATCCACCCCTGTGTGGAGTACAACTCTCATTTGTGGGGAGGTTTCCCACATACAGCTCTTCTCTATAGGGTGGAGTCAAAGGCTTTTCGTCTCATTAACCCTCCTCCTCTTACTGACTCCCTTCAACCTCTGTCTTTTCACCGCACTGTTGCATCTTTATCTCTTTTCTATCGCTACTTCAATGGTCACTGCTCCTCTGAACTGTCTGCTTGCATTCCTCCACCTCTACGACGGGCACGTAGCACCCGTCTGGCAGCAAACTCTCATCCCTTTTCTGTCCAACTCTCTAATGCAAGAGTTAACCGTTACTCCCAGTCTTTCATTTATGCAACAGGTCAACTCTGGAACTGTCTCCCTCTGTCTGTATTTCCTGCTGCCTATGATCTCCAGTCTTTCAAACGCAGTGTGGCCAGGCATCTCAAAATGATCGGATCTTGAATTTGGCTCTCTATCGTATTTTGTTTTTCTCTTGGAGGGAACTGTTACTGCGGGCTCATGGCCTTTGGTTCCTTCTTCCTCGCATAAAAAAAAAAAAATAACATATGCAAAATAAACCTGTCCGTGGTTACGGCCACCAGGGTCAATCACCCACAGCAGGACTGACAACGGTAAAATTTCTGAAAAACCCTTAGAGAACCATCGCCTCTAAGCAACAATCTCATCATATTTGACTAGGCGTCTAGGAAAGCTATTGTTTACCGATAGTATCCACGTTTGATAATAACTCTGGCTCTCCACGTGAAGAATGAAATTTTAATGTTCCCCTATGAACAGTCCACATGAAAATATCATGTAACCTCATCATTCAACGCGTATGACAATAATCTGAGACCAAATTAAGTCATCAGTGCCATTTGCTATGGATTCACCACACTGATTTTAATAGTGCATGGAGAGAAAGCAAGAGAGGGGAGAGGACTTTTGATGCCTTTGTACGTGACATCATTTGAACCTGTGCCATTGCTACATAGCAATTGGTTTGTGTTTCCCACAAACATTTAATCCACCTCAATTTAAATCCAGTTGTTATAAATATTTTATGAATGGAGGATGCCTTTAGGCACATGGCCTTTTTTTTTCCTTTGTTTTTCTTTCCTCCATTATGTTAAAAAAAAATATATATATTGATCACTAGAACAGTTTACTTGCATCCCTCCACCACTACGGCGGGCGCATAGCACCCTTCCCTTTTCTGTTCAGCTGTCTAGTATAACAATTGACAGTTACTCTGAGCTCTTCATGTATGTTACAGGTCGGCTGTGGAACTGTCTCCTGTCTGTATTTCCTACTGCCTATGTTCTCCAGCCTTTCAAACGCAGTGTCTAGGCATCTCGAAATGACCGGATCTTGAATTTGGCTCTCTGTTATCTTGTTTTTGCATTTTCTTGGAGGGAGCAATTTTGCGGGCTCCTGGCCTTTGGTTCCTTCTTTCTTACATAAAAACAATACTGGCAGTAGCAAGGGAGGGTGGATGGTTCGTTGTAGTAGGCTTATACACTGCAAGTACCACCCCGCCAGTTGAGAAAAAGCCTCATGTCAATACTGAATGCTTGAGGGTTATTAAGACTCCCAGTCAGTTGTTTTCGCCTTCCACATCATCTTGATCACGAACCACTACAGTGTTATATTCAGGTTACTACTATACTTCTGGACTGCTGAGAGGACACAGGGAAGATTTTTGCTTACTCATAGAAAGGTACATGTGCCTGTTCATTAGCCTTTAACTAGCAAGCAGATTCTTATTTCTCGCTAGTTTTTGACTAATTTGTTTTATTAATGGACGGACACTGTAAATCGCTGAGTCCATAATCGGAACAAACTCTTTCGTGTTCAAATGGACCCCAACAACCCATCTGTAGCCTTCGTCATATTGCTGTGGCGACAAGTTAACGTGTAGTAACTCAGGCTGTTTTGCAGCAAAATGTACATTTGGTATCGAAGGCGAAGCAGACAGTCTTTACATCTCACTGAACGATAAAAGACTGAGTGGGACGGCAGGAGAGCCATTGCATACATCAGAGATAAAGATAGTTGATTTGAAGAAAATTTTAACTAGGAAATTATCTACATCAGACACTGGAATATAAGACAAACTTCATGTCCTATTTGGGATATACCATGGAGGAGGGGGGGGGGAGTGGACTAGTGATTAGAGAGAAGGTCTGTTGTCTTAAGTGCCGCAAGTTTAGTCCCAGACTCGGGCAAGAAACAGCTTGATTATTTGAATTTTGCTAAAAATATATTTTTTATTCTACCACAAAGCCCACCGACTTGCTATAATAGCACACCGCTGGTGCCAGTGTACCAGACTTGATCCCCTGGAGAAAGGGGGATAGAATACTTCCCCAGTATTCTCTGTTTGCCGTAAGAGGCGACTAAAAGGGACACTTTTATCTACATTCTTTTGGCTCTCTCTCCCTTGTACTTTGTCTGTCCTAATCCTCTGCTTCTTATTTTCTTTTAGTTAATTTCCTCTCTCCACTGTCTGGTTCCTGCGAGCCACTGGCATTGGCTCCAGGGTAAAATATTTTTCTGTCTTAGAAATCTTGAACTTTGGTTACGAAGCGATGGCCCTCAGTTCAGTGCAGCCCTTAAGTGGGCAGGGGGTGCTAAGAATCCCACGGCGTAGGAATTTGTTTATACATCCAAAAAGAATATAGGAAATTGAAATGTTCAAAATCTCAATCAGGCTGGTAAAATGGAGAACCTTCTTTCAGTGTTCAAGGAATACAGTATAGATATTTGTCCTCTTACAGAAGCGAGGTTGCTTGGAGTTGATAAATTGACTTTGGAAGATGGTATTACTTTGTTGGTTTCTGGTGGGTGTGATGGAAATCATTACCAAGGAGTAGGCTTACTGCTGAGTAGAGATGCTTGTAAGGCAGTATGTGAGTTTGAACCAATTAATGAGCGCTTGCTTTATGCTCGTTTAAAATCTGACCATGATAATATCAGTATGGTGGTAGGGTACGCTCCGAGATGAAGGATGACTTTTATGAGAAGCTGCAGGATTTAGTGAATAGAGTGGCAAGATATGTTGTGTTAGTTTGCATTGGTGATTTTATTGCGATTGTTGGCAGTAATAGGGATGGCTTTGAAGATTGTATAGATAAGGAGGGTGTTGGTATAAGAAACGAAAATGGGGTGCGATTTGGAAGTTTTTGTTTGGCAAATGACCTTATATTTGGTGGAACTATCTTTGAGCATAATAAAATACATAAAACTACTTGGATTTCACCATGTGATAATACTGTAACCAGATTGACCACATTGCAATTAGCAGAAGGCACTGGAGTTGTTTGCAAAATGTTTGTGTAAGGAGGGGGGTAGATATGGGTAGTGATCACCAACTTGTTGTGTCAAAGATTAAAATAAAACTTAAGAGAAGCGTTAATGGTAATTGTACAGGAGGTAATAATTATGATTTTGATAAGTTGAGAAATGATGAGAACACGAAGGAAAAGTTTTGATGGGAATGTAGGAACAGGTTTCTAGTCCTTCAGACTTTGGTGGAATTTGAAGACAATGATATTAATCAAATGTGGAGAGAGGTAAAAGAGGTTTTGCATGAGAGTACTAAGGTTACTATTAAGAAAAAGGGAAAAGCGAGAAGGAAAAAGTGGATGTCAGATGAAACATGGAATGCAATTCAGAAAAGGAAAGAAGCGAAGTTAAGAAGTGAAGAACAACATTTTGATGGCCAGGTAGTTGAAGTACTTAGAGCAAAGTACTGGGGTATACATTCTGAAGTAAAGAGACTCGTTAGACGTGATAAGAGAAGGCTATATGATGAAAAGGCAACAGAGACAGAAATCAGGTTAAGCAAAAATGACGGTCAGAGCACAAGAGGAGCGTATCAGGCCATAATGGAGTTAACTGGAACTGAAAAGAGAAGGAAGGAAATACCTGTACGAGATAGAAATGGTAACTTAATGACTAAATATCTGGATATAAAAGGAAAGTGGAAAGAGCACTTTGAATCTGTTCTAAATAGACCAATCCCAGCTGAAGAGGACATTTTGCAACCCGAGAGAGATTTGCAGATAGAAACAGGGGATATAACCTTGGAAGAGGTAGCAAAATCTATAAAGAAATTTAAGAATTTAAGGCCTCAGGAGAAGATGGAATATCTCCTGAAATGATTGAGGTGGAAAATGATGAGTTGATGAATGCACTTTTGAAACTTTTCAATGTGGCTTGGGATATGGATGGAATTCCAGAAGAGTGAAAAATGGAGTGATTTTAAAAATACCAAGAAAAGGGAGATTTGAGTGTGTGTGGAAACTGGAAGGGGATAACTTTGACACCTGTAGTTGCAAAAATCTTTTCCAAAATCATGTTGAATAGAATAGAGCCAGTAATTGATAAAATTTTAAGTGAAGAACAAGCGGGATTTAGAAAGGGTGGAGGTTGTAATGATCAGATTTTTATTGTAAGGCATCTAATGCAACAAGCTAATGAGACGAAAATGCCACTTAGTATATGTTTTGTGGATTTTGAAGAGGTGTCTGATAGTGTTTCACGTGGAGCTATGTAGAAAATTATGAGATTCTATTGTATACCAGAAAAGTTTGTAAATATTATTAGAAGCCTGCATGAAGGTACTTTTTGTAAGGTAATGGTGGGTGGTTCTTTGAATGATCCATTTGAAGTTAGGTCAGGAGTGATTCAAGGAGTTCTTTCGCCTTTGCTGTTTGTTTTGGTTATGGATTATGTTATGAGAAAGGTTGTAAGGAGAACAGGTGCAGGAATTAACTGGAAAGAAAATACGAGGCTGATGGATTTGGACTATGCTGATGATATTGTACTGATTTACGGAAGTATTTACGAGATGCAGAGGATGCTTGATTGTCTGGTGGAGAAAGGAGAAAAAGTGGGATTATTAATAAATTGTGGAAAGACTGAAATTACTAATATGAACGTGGAGAACCAACTCGATTGTGTAATTGGAAATAATGTGGTGAAGAATGTAGAAAATTTTAAATATATGGGAACGATTGGCGGAGGGTTAGTGCCCCTTCCCGGAAAATAACTAAATAAAAAGACAAACAAGAAGCCTCGGACAAGGACTGACCAAAAGATGACGACCAAGGATCGGACAAAGGACATGGTAATTGGAACATGGAATGTAAGAGGTGCTAATGATGAGGTGAAAGAGAGAGAGAGATTGTACAGGTGGTTGAGGGTGCGAAAGTTGATGTATGTGGAGTAACTGAAACTAAATGGAGAGGTGAGAGTGTGAGAGAATGGGAGTATGGAAGGGGTATATGTGCAGGAGTAGGTGAGAATGAGAGTGCAAAAGAAGGGGTGAGTATAGCTGTGAGTAAAAGATGGAAGAAGAACATAAGAGAGTATGGATCAGTTGGGTCAAGGATTGTGTGGGTAAGATTGAAAGTTGGAATACAAATGTGGGCGATTGTGTGCGTGTATGCGCCAACGCAAGATCATGCAAGCAGAGTGAGAGAAGAGTTCTGGACAAATGTGGAAGTGTGCATGGAAAAGTTTGGAAGGAATGAGAGAGTGTATGAAACGTAAAGTAGGGAATGTGAAGGTGGATGGAATAGTTGGTGAGTGGGGTGTGCCTGCTGAGATAGATGGAGATGGCAGTGCGTTAGTGGACATTTGTGCTGGGAGGGGGTTGGTGACAGCCAATACCCTCTTCAGGCACAAAATGATCCACAGGTATACATGGCGAGTGATGAGAAGGGTGAGTGGTGAACTGAATGAAAGGAAGGCAATGATTGATTATGTGTGTGTGGATGAAAGGAAGCGAAGATGTGTAATGGATGCAAGAGCTTATAGAGGTTTGGGGAGTGGACTTTCTGACCACAACTTGGTGGTGGCCAGAATCAAGATACAAATAAGATGGAGTAATAGAAGAAGGGAAGGACGGGAAGAAGGAGTATTTGCAAGGAGAGTGGAAAGGTTACAAGAGGATGAGAAAAAGGCAGAATATAAGAGAGAAGTGGAGGAACGATTGGGCAAATATGAATTGGAGCAGATGGGGGACGTGGAAGATGTGTGCAGGATATTCACAGAAGAAATATGTGCAGCATGTGACGTGGTGTGTGGGATGAAGAGAAGACGGAGGGGGGTGCAAGGAACAGCGTGGTGGAATGTAGAGGTGAGACAGGCTGTGGCACAAAAGAAGGAAGCATACAATGAATGGATGAGAAATAGGGGCGTGGAAGAAGTTGAGAGGCGGAAGAGAGAGTTATATGTTGAAAGAAAGAGAGAGGTAAAAAGATTAGTAAGAGAGATTAAGAAGAGAGTGGATGAGAAATTTGGAAAGAATTTGAATGTAAAGTGGGGGGACTTTGAGAAAATGTTCTGGAAAGAGGTGAAAAGAGTAAGACAGGGTGGAAGTGAAGTTAGCAGGGGAGTGAAAGATAAAAATGGTAGATTACTAGTGGAGAAGGGAGAAAAAGTGAGCAGATGGAGAGAACACTTTAAGGAATTGTTGAACATAAAGGATGGAAGTGATGCGAGTATAAGTGGCTGGGGAATGGCTGGGAGAAGGAGGGAAGTGAGAAGACAGGAGGAAATCAGTAGGATAGAAGTTGTGGAAGCAATGAAGAAAGTTAAATCGGGGAAAGCCCCAGGAATTGATGGAGTGTGTGGTGAAATGCTGAAGCATGGGGGAGAGATAGTAGTCGAATGGATGTGGAAGATGTGCAGATTGGCCTGAGAGGAAGGTAGATTTCCGGAGGATTGGAAGTCAGGTATAATTATTCCTTTGTACAAAGGAAAAGGGAAAAAGAAGTGTGTGGTAATCATAGGGGCATATGTCTTCTTAGTATAATAGGAAAAATGTATGGTAGGATACTTATTGACAGAGTTAGGGAAATAACAGAGGAATTAGTTGGAGAAGAACAAGGAGGCTTTAGGAAGGGAAGAGGTTGTGTAGATCAGATATTCATGCTTAGATCTTTAGTGGAAAAGTTTCTAGAGAAGGGAAAGAAGTTGTATGCGGCTTTCATGGATTTGGAGAAAGCATATGACAGGGTGGATAGACAAGGACTGTAGAAAGTATTAAGAATATATGGAGTAGATGGGAAGTTGTTGAATGCTGTGAAGAGTATGTATGATGGTGCTAAGGCTGCAGTGCGTGTGGATGGTGAACTGAGGGAATTTTTCTCTTTGAAGGTTGGATTGAAACAGGGATGTGTCATGTCTCCATGGTTGTTCAATCTGTACATGGATGAGGTAATAAAAAAGGTACAAGGTAGGGTAGTGGATGTTGGAGTGGCCCTGATAAGAGAGGGTAGTGTTTGGAAACTCCCTGTACTGTTGTTTGCAGACGATACTGCGTTGTTGGGTGAAGACGAAGGGGAGCTGCAAGGCTTGGTGGATGTGTTTGGGAGAGTGTGTAAGAAACGGAATCTAAAGATGAATGTAGGGAAGAGTAAAGTGATGGTCTTTGAGAGAGTTGATGTCAGTGAATGCACAGCGAGGTTGGATGGTGAGGAATTGGAAAATGTGAGTACGTTTAAGTACTTGGGTAGTGTGATGAGTAAGGATGGAGGTTTGGAGGGTAAAATGCTTGAAAGGATAGCAGGGAAGAAAGGTTGCTGGTTCCTTGAAAGCAGTGATAAGAAACATGGAAGTGAGCATGGAAGTGAAAAAGTTACTACATGACAATATTGTGATACCAACTCTAACGTATGGAAGTGAAGCTTGGACGTTGTTGGAAGGGCACAAGTCAAGAGTGAGAGCAGTGGAAATAAGTTATTTAAGAGGAGCCTGTGGAGTCACATGGAGAGACAGGCTGACAAATGAGGATATAAAGGAGTGTTGTGGTGTGGATGTGGATGTGATAGGAAGCGTTAAGAGGAATACACTGAGGTGGTTTGGCCATGTCGAGAGGATGGAGGGTGAAAGACTGATGAAGAGAGTGTATGTGAGTGAGGTGGAGGGGGGAAGAGGGAGGGGGAGGCCGAGGATGAGATGGAGGGATGGGGTGGAGAGGTATATGAATGAGGGGGGTGTGAGTTGGGAGCAGGGCAGTGAAATGGAGGGGGACAGGGCGACATGGAGGCGATTTGTTTGTGTCCACCCCGAACGGGATTGAGGCTTCTGGGAATAGATAGATAGATTGTATCATCTACTGGATCATTAAATAATGAAATTAAGGAAAGGATTAGACTGGCTTGGCGAGCTGTTGGAATGCTGAAATCTGTTTGGAATAATAATATACTTACGGCATATACTAAAGTAAAAATTTAAAAGTCCATTGTTAGACCAATTTTAATTTACGGGCATGAGTCATGGTACAGTACAATTGCAACAGATTAGAAAGTATTAGGATTTGAGAATAAAATACTGAGAAGGATTCTTGGAGTAAAGTGGGAAAACAGAGTTACAAGTGAAAGAGTACGGGATATTACGAGAGTGGAACCAGTTGATGAATATGTGAGACTGTCTCGTTGGAAATGGCTGGGGAACGTATATAGAAAAGAAGGCAGTTTAATACAGGATGTGTCAGAGTGGACTGCTGGAGGAAGAAGAGGGAGAGGTAGGCCGAGGGAAACCTGGTTGAGGACAATGAAAAGAGAAGCAGGAGAGGAGTGTTGGTGGGACCTGAAGGAGATGGCAAGAGACAAATACTAGTGGAGAGAGTTCATTGAGGCCCTATGCATCCCGTGGGGTGTAACAGGAAATGATTCATTGATTGATTGACCAGACCTGAATCAGACATCCAAAGTACTGGCATGAGTTGTCTAGGTCTGTGTACACTGGAGGACAGCTAACCACAGGGAACGGGCTACTAGGCCTTTGCCCAGTCAGAAAAAAAAAAAAATGATAAGTGCTTCTCATAATCAGAGAGTTAAAACATTAACATGTACCCTGAGATATTGCTCATTAGCAGAATTCTTTTGCCAGATCATAGTAACGTCCGGGTCGTCGAGCACATTCCTGAGGTTCTGATATGGCTGCGGGATGTGTCTGACAGCCAGAAGGGACATGATGTTGCCGGTGTAGCTCCGCGTCAGCACCAGCGTCATCAGCATCCACACTCCCATTGCCACACGCTCCCACCACCAGTAATCATCCTTCATATTAAAATCTGGAAATTACAAAGATTCTTTACAGCCACTTCAAGTTCTTGCCAAACATGCCACAATCGTTGTATTATCCAACTTTCAATCTCGGGTTTCCAGGTATATTTGTGGGAATACATAAATAAGTGCGGTGCATGGGTACTGTATGTGTGGTGCTGGAAAAGAACTATTTCATGTTCGATATAATCTGGCGGCCCTGATGCCCGGCTATGAAAATGTCCCCCAAGTCCCTCCCAATCTCACAAAAGAGAATCGTGAAACTAAAGGAAAAAAAAAAAAAATCCAGTCTATAGTCCACTTGAGTCACATTCATGTGAGCCTGAGGCCACAATATTAGCGTGCATTAAAGAGATAAAGTAGTTTTACAGTGTACTTAACTCCCTACTTATCTTTTGAAGTAAAAAATGAAAACAGAAAAAGGTACAAAAATTTTCATTCCCATAAAATTTACCGAGTCATTGGATTTGGGTATTTTCAGGGTCTACTTTTGTATGTCGTTGGTGATATGTTTGATTCAGATAATATGTTCTCGACCAATAAATAAAGTAATTCACGTTAAATTCTTGAATCATAGTGAGACGTAAAGGTCAAAACAGAATGATGATGCCTTCCAATAATCACAGAAAGAATGTCGTGATCGGCTGGCTCATTCTTCATAGCTTGATAGACCTTTATTAGTATAGTGACTGAACTGCTAGACATAAAAACACTGTAGGAGTGAACAGGCATTTCTGCCATTAGGCAACGTTTAACTTACCAAACAGAATATACAATATTTGCGTAATATTCTACTTTAATCACAGCACAAGTATGTGATCAGTCCAGTTGTTAATTTATACAATGAAACATTTAGGAAGCTATCCACATGGTATACACTAATAAGAAATCTGATGCAAAATTCATCAAAGAATACAGTAGTCACCAGGCAGTGTCAACATATATGCAAATTTCTCTCCATCGTACTTATGGCGGTGTATGAAAGAATTAAGAGTCAACAAAATTTTACACTGGACTTTGAAAGCTCACATGCTGATCCTTTTATGATATTTGACAGAATCATGTTCAGCATTGGCAATGTACATTCTCATTACAGTTCATTACAACTTACCAAAACGACTCAGTCGATCGATGTGAATAATAGCCTGCACTTCTCATCAGTTACTTTCTAAACAGAGAAACCGGGATGCTAGCTTTCACCCCAGGACAGCACAAGAAACTACGTCGTTCATTTTTTTTGTGTTGTTCCAGCTGCTGTAGCGAGAGGGACTTCTTCCGGCTGCCATTCAAATTTTAAGCTCAGCATGGAAGGCAGTGGCAGTGTCTAGATAATATTCTAGCTGTATGTTAGCCAATTTATGATCATAGGCTTGTTCTGAAGTGCTTGTTTATTATACAAAAAGCTGTTTTGCTATTAAAATTTGACCAGTGTCATCAACAACTCGTCGACAAGAATGGCAAATTCTGCAAACCCCTCGAAGGTGTCACGTACACTCATGATTACTAATAATCTCTGACCAGAGAGTTAGCCAAAGTCGTGGCCAGGCGTTGGCTACACAATCAGACACGCTCAGCCATCGTTCCAGAAAGGTTTAGTGCTTCAATGAACAATTTTCCAAGCATCACTGAAACACTTTCGCTTCACATATTATATTACTTTCTCAAGAAATATACTGTATATGCATCTTAAGGAATAGACATGAAAGATGGTCATAGCTGTTATTTTTCAGCGTGCAGTGAGTGCGTGATATTTGACATTCATGCTGTTTTATTAATCTTTTATTATTTCACTGACCTATTTCCTGAGGCGAGCCTTTAACGGAATTGTTGATAGGTCATAGCGGAGAAATATCCACGACTCCCACAGCAGCCCACATCCACACGGCATGTTCTAAGTCTGCTTTATATGTATATCCATCCATCCATCATCCATCCATCATCCATCCATCATCCAATCCTACACTCATCCATGAGGACCGTAGGAGCCCGGGGCTAGGCAGTTGGTCCCGACATTTAAGATGAGAGTGACCAGCCTCACTCATCCCTGAGTGGTATTACAGTATATGAGTAATCAACCCCAACCATCCCTTGGATATAAACCTTCACCGGCTCAATCCGATTGGAGCGCAATAATTACCCACTAAAACCACCAGGTGCCAAAATCTGGTTAAATGGTTACCACCCAGCGTAGTAAATGGTTTCCTGGTGTACAGGAAACCATTTGGCTTGTCACTCAGTGTAGAGTCACCCACAGGCTGAAGGAAAAGGAAAGAATTAAAGAAAGAAAGACAGAAGAGGGAGAGTAAAGTCACCCGTAGGCAGAAGGACAAGGAAAGAATGAAGGAAAGAAAGACAGAAGAGAAAGAAAGGAATGAAGTATATATATATATATATATATATATATATATATATTATATATATATATATATATATATATATATATATTATATACAGTATCTATCTGTCTATCTATATAAATAACTATATATATATACAGTATCTCTCTCTCTCTCTCTCTCTCTCTCTCTCTCTCTCTCTATATATATATATATATATATATATATATATATATATATATATATATATATATATATATTTTGCCAGACGCCTTAATCTCATAAGGGGTGGCCACAAACAAATTGCCTCCATGTCGCCCTCTCCCCAGCCATTTCATTACCCTGCTCCCAGCTCACACCCACATCTCTCATATTCTTCTCCACGCCACCCCTCTGTCTCATCCTTGGCTTCCACCTCACTCACATACACTCTCCTCGCCAGTCTCTCACTCTCCATCCTCTCCACATAGCCAAACCCCCTCAGTGTGTTTCTCCTAACGCTTCCTATCACATCCACACACACACCACAACGCTTTTTCGCATGCTTATTTGACAGTCTGTCTCTCCTTGTGACTCCACTGGCTCCTCTCTAATAACTCACTTTCACTGCCTTCACTCTTGACTTCTGTCCCTCCAGCAAGGTCCAAGCTTCACTTCCATACGTTAGAGTTGGTATCACAATACTGTCATGTAGTAGCTTATTCACTTCCATGCTCACTTCCCTGTTTCTTATCACTGCTGTCAAGGAACCAGCAACCTTTCTTCCCTGTTGCACCCTTTCAAGCACTTCACCCTCTAAACTTATATATTTACACACACACACACACACACACACACACACACACACACATATATATATATATATATATATATATATATATATATATATATATATATATATATATATATATATATATATATATATATTTTACGTGCACGACTCTGGGCAAAGGCTTCAGGGCCTATTTCTCGGGGGCAGTGACCTATCCCAAGGTCCAGTAGCCCTCCTACACACCTACACGTGTCACCACTTTGGCGCTAACACCAACCGTCCATATTCAATACATGCTAGGGCTGTCTCATACAAGACTGGTGTACTGGTATTAGCGGGGGTATTTTTACGACATTTCGGTAGAGCAATGAAGTCTGCTTTTATGAAATTCAGATTCTTATACTGTTCCCTGCCCCAGCCGGGATTCGATCCATTACGGCTGCAGGCCGCCTTTCTACCAATTCAGCCATTACTTTCTCCTTTGAACTGATATATATTTTTTTCCTAGTGACAACAGGCCCCATTACCATCCAGTGGGAATGGTTGCTCTATTCCGACGCGACGTGTTAGCTGCATGCCCCCTCTGGTCAAAATATGTGCCAATTAACGTCGTTAGTTCACAAATGATTATTATCGTGTATATGATGCCAATACCCACATATAGTGGCACATGTTTCTTGGATATTACCCAATTACAGACTTGTTGAAGAAATGTCGGCCCCTGTCAATAAACACAATTTACATTATTATGGAAAAGAAGCCATAAAAATATAATAACATCAAAGACATGAGGAGTAGAACGCGTCAGATCACCTGGTTACGTTTTTTGCCTCGCCCAGGAGTGTAGAGGCTGTGTTCGAATGCGTGGCTCGTGTGTGGTCATAACTCTGCCCGCCACGCGTCTCTGGTCAGAGATTAGTAATCAAGAGTGTTCATCATGATTTTGTGTATCATTACACAATGGAATGGGCAATATGTATTTTTTAATGAAGTACATAATTATAAAAAAAGAATTTTAATGTGTGCATTGCCTAACTGGTACTTTATGACGGGGTTTGGAAGAAAGTTGGGAAGACAGTGGGAACAGAGAATGTTGGGAGAGAAAAACTCGGAGACCGAGTGTAAAGATAGGGAAAAGGCAAAAGAAAAATGAGTTCTCCAAACTCGTTGTGTGTGTGTGTGTGTAATTCACCGGGTCGGTCAGGATCACCTGATGGTCGTGATCGTCAGCTTTTACCCTCCCGGAAGGGAGCTGAGAGCTCATATAGTCCGATCTAAGGGCAAGGCTGTGACCTTCACACACGCACACACCTGTCCCCTTGCTCAAGGGGGACAGTAACCACCCACTTCGTCAGTGAAACTTTTCGCAACCTGAGCGAGGCGCGAACTCCCGTCTACCAGATGGCAAGCGAGAACGTTACCACTGCACCAGCGAGCGGTGTGTGTGTGTGTGTGTGTGTGTGTGTGTGTGTGTGTGTGTGTGTAGTGGTAAAATTTTCATGTACAGCTCCGGACAGATGAAACGGCTACACCCCATCCACCAGCGACTTGGTTTGGGTCTCAGTGGTTCTGGTAACAGTTGCAGGTGAAGGGAGGGGGGATGTGGGAGGGTGAGGAGGGGAGAAATGTGGGCGGAGTTCTATAGGGGGTAGTGTGGGAGGGTGAAGAAGCAGCAGAGTCTGGCTGGTGGGAGGGGGAGACGAATGGTTGGGTAGCGGAGACGAGAGTCTGCTGGAGGGTAAGACAGGTGAGTGTAATTAGATGAAAAGAAATTACAAAAAATGAATTATTATAATATCTGCTGCATATATTGCATTTTATCTACTAAATAAAAACAGTCTATTATTCACCACCGTATTTGGGTATCCTACTCATTATTATTATCCTTTGGATATTAGGCAATAAATAAAGACATTGGACGGTCTTTCGGACCCGAACCAATTTTTTCATAACTTTTTTCTTCAGCTATTTCCGTATTCCTATTATCCCTCGTGCTTGAAGTCCCCCTTTTTATCACTTTCTCCTACGCCCTACATTTTTTTTTTAGGCATAAGGCAGTTTAACTTTCTCTTTAAATAACCATATTTGTCAACAAATATTCCTTTCATTAATCTATTTAATTACCTGTTATCTTTCAATATGCATTTGTCTAATAATGGGTGTTACACCTTAACTGGCGCTGCTATTTGACGTTGTGAATAAATTTGGTCTAAATTTACGCATATATTGCAGTCTCTCTCAAGTAGGCTGGCAACCTCACACATCCTCCCCCCTGCTTTCTCCTTCTCTCGCTACCCGTTCCCTCCTTTCCTTTTGTAGTACTGTTTATCTATTCTTTCTCATATTTTTAACCTCATTCCTTCTTACAAACTTTTAGTGCCATAGGAATTTCTCACTTATCACCTACAGTCCTACTACATGAAAGTGGAAAAAACTGCCATCGGGAAAAGAATAACTGGAAATTTATGGCGAAGGTTACGATATTAGTTATTTAGAATGAAAGTGTTGGCAGATACGCATTCTTGACGTGATTATCACAGCCATTGCATTTCGCCTTCATAAAACAGAAGGACTATAGGTTTCATGCATTACCTCCTTACGTCCAGCATTACTGTGCAGAACGCCATGTATAACACATTAAGGACCACAAGGACAGTACTGGTAGTCATCGTGATTCTCATGAATCTCTCCATAGGCTATTGAAAACAGTGCTTTATGCTCAACTTCAGAATTATGTTCTCATCATGGCAATGACAGGCAAACATAATAAAAACAATATATGCAACCAAATTATCATTTATTATACAACAAAGCTCAAACTGCCTCCGTGCTACCTGAAAAAAATTAAATACCTGATCATATATATATATATATATATATATATATATATATATATATATATATATATATATATATATATATATATATATATATAATCATACAGGCTCTACACTTATGAAATTTAACATCGAGTAACCCTATATGCCCAAAGTAATTTCCTCTGCATGGACTGACGTTGTAACGAAACTGGTTGTCCCCCTGCAGTAATTATTAATATATTTTTATGGTCATGTATGACTGAATAGTTTAGTTTATACAAGCGAAAACCTCATAAATAATACTCACCGAGTATTATTCCTTCTCCAGCAGTTGCGCCTTCAGTGACACACTTCCAAAAATCCTCTGGCTTGTCAACATAACGTTTGCTAGGGTCCTGTGAAGCAGCCCTGCTTCGTGCAATACTCTTCTCATAGTCTTTTCGCTGATATCATGGTCTGTGCATCGGTTTCTGTGGCGTGTAGTGCAACATGGTGGTTTCCGTGTGGTAGGTTGCCATGCTAGTTAGTGTCCTCTGCTTTACCCAACGCAATAAATTTTAGATCAAACAGTGTTGTTCATGGTTATTAATATATATATATATATATATATATATATATATATATATATATATATATATATATATATATAGGATCATGTATTTAATTTCTTCAGGTTACATGTGATTGTGTGAGCTGGTTACACCCTTGAGACTGCAGCACGGAGGCAGTTTGAGCTTTGTTGTATAATAAATGATAATTTGGTTGCATATATTGTTTTTATTATGTTTGCCTATCATTGCCATGATGAGAACATAATTCTGAAGTTGAGCATAAAGCACTGTTTTCAATAGCCTATGGAGAGATTCATGAGAATCACGATGACTACCAGTACTGTCCTTGTGGTCCTTAATGTGTTATACATGGCGTTCTGCACAGTAATGCTGGACGTAAGGAGGTAATGCATGAAACCTATAGTCCTTCTGTTTTATGAAGGCGAAATGCAATGGCTGTGATAATCACGTCAAGAATGCGTATCTGCCAACACTTTCATTCTAAATAACTAATATCGTAACCTTCGCCATAAATTTCCAGTTATTCTTTTCCCGATGGCAGTTTTTTCCACTTTCATGTAGTAGGACTGTAGGTGATAAGTGAGAAATTCCTATGGCACTAAAAGTTTGTAAGAAGGAATGAGGTTAAAAATATGAGAAAGAATAGATAAACAGTACTACAAAAGGAAAGGAGGGAACGGGTAGCGAGAGAAGGAGAAAGCAGGGGGGAGGATGTGTGAGGTTGCCAGCCTACTTGAGAGAGACTGCAATATATGCGTAAATTTAGACCAAATTTATTCACAACGTCAAATAGCAGCGCCAGTTAAGGTGTAACACCCATTATTAGACAAATGCATATTGAAAGATAACAGGTAATTAAATAGATTAATGAAAGGAATATTTGTTGACAAATATGGTTATTTAAAGAGAAAGTTAAACTGCCTTATGCCTAAAAAAAAAATGTAGGGCGTAGGAGAAAGTGATAAAAAGGGGGACTTCAAGCACGAGGGATAATAGGAATACGGAAATAGCTGAAGAAAAAAGTTATGAAAAAATTGGTTCGGGTCCGAAAGACCGTCCAATGTCTTTATTTATTGCCTAATATCCAAAGGATAATAATAATGAGTAGGATACCCAAATACGGTGGTGAATAATAGACTGTTTTTATTTAGTAGATAAAATGCAATATATGCAGCAGATATTATAATAATTCATTTTTTGTAATTTCTTTTCATCTAATTACACTCACCTGTCTTACCCTCCAGCAGACTCTCGTCTCCGCTACCCAACCATTCGTCTCCCCCTCCCACCAGCCAGACTCTGCTGCTTCTTCACCCTCCCACACTACCCCCTATAGAACTCCGCCCACATTTCTCCCCTCCTCACCCTCCCACATCCCCCCTCCCTCCACCTGCAACTGTTACCAGAACCACTGAGACCCAAACCAAGTCGCTGGTGGATGGGGTGTAGCCGTTTCATCTGTCCGGAGCTGTACGTGCTGTTTAGATCTTGTGAAATATATTTACAAAAATTAATTAAATGCAATTAGGTTTGCGCTGGAATATAACGAAAAGGAAGTTGGAAAGTAAAAGGTAAAAGTGGAGTTTTGTGGAAAGTAGTGTTCTAAAAATCAGTTCCAGTGCCTACCTGTACTGAAGGTATAGGTAACAACCTGTTATCCTCCCCACCCTGATATAATCGTCAGGCGTTTGTCAGAGTGAAATACAGCTGAGTTAAATGGAAACATCGCTGGATTAATGGAGAAAGTAGTACCCCGCCTGTGGCACTGTCTCTGTCTGTCTGTCTCTCTCTCTCACACACACACACACACACACACACACACACACACACACACACACACACACACACACACACACACACACACACATACACACACACACACACACACACACCGCTCGCTGGCTGGCTTAGTGGTAGCGTTCTCGCTTGCCATCTGGTAGACGGGAGTTCGCGCCTCGCCCAGGTTGCGAAAAGTTTCACTGACGAAGTGAGTGGTTACTGTCCCCCTTGAGCAAGGGAACGGATGTGTGCGTGTGTGAAGTTCACAGCCTTGCCCTTAGATCGGACTATATGAGCTCTCAGCTCCCCTCCGGAAGGGTAAAAGCTGACGATCACGACCATCAAGTAATCCTGACCGACCCGGTGAATTACACACAGGAAAACAGGAGGTCGCTTTTTTAATGTTAGGTGATATGGAGGTGCTTTGAATCTTTCCAGTGACAATCTCACTGCTGTTTTCCAAGTTCTCTGAAGCCATCTGAAGGAGAGAGAGAGAGAGAGAGAGAATGGAGAAATGAATTCCCCGAGCTAGGCAACTAAGGCCATATAGCCCCGCTGGGTTACAGGAGGGCGCTACCCCTCCCGGCGACGGTAGCCCGGGCGAGGCTCGAACTTGCGACCTCCCGATCACAAGCTCAGTGCGCTACCACTGTGCTACCGTGCCCCCAGAGAGAGAGAGAGAGAGAGAGAGAGAGAATTTTTGGCACCATACTACAGTATTAGTTTAAGGCTAAAAAGCATGCTATCATAATGTGACTGATTGGTAGTAGAAACCTAGAGGTTTTCGTAATTAGTAAATTGGTGTATGTAGACCCCTGATGGTTAACGTGGGCCTCCGTCCAGAAACAGTCCTAGTCCTCACCTCAGGGTTGAACCGGGTGGGCTAGATATTATAGTCTGACTGTAGCTAACGATTCAGGGTTACTCAAATAAAGATACATTTAACAGCATCCCATGGTAGATGAATTAAGTTACAGATGCATTATCCAGTAACGTTCTAGCAGCTGTAACTGACCAAGACTCCCCATCACTACATTTAGCTTTACTTGCTGAGAAAGAACGCACGAACCCAGTCTGGTCAAATGTAACCTATACTAAAGAATCAGGTGACAATAACAACTTGTCTAACTTACTCCCATTGACTGAGTTTGCGAAGAAGACTCGAAATTTGTACTGAGAAACTCTGCCTAAACGAAAACACCTCTCATGCAGAACTGTGTCACAAATAGTTTTCCCAGACTCTGTGACACGGCAAGCACTACAATCCCTACTTGGATATTTCTGTGCTTCAAGCATTCCATCCCGTGGAGGGAAGATCCCTACGTCGGACAGGATTATGTTATTCCTGAACAACATAAAGAAGGACATTACAATGCACTTAGGCGCATCCTACTCCTGTTCTGAACACGAAGGTATCACAGGTTCATTGCTCCAGGTCCAGTACCCTGTTGCTGCTCAACCATAGGATTTAGTTGCCATAAACTTAATGAAGCTCCCAACCACACCAAGCGGTTCAGTATCTTTTTGACAATGTGGAGCAGTTGTCCTGTTTCACTGTGCTTGCACCCCGGAAGGACAAGACAACTCTGTTGTATAACCAATAAACAATGGAGCCATAATTCAGTACATGCTTGGGGTTTCATTCACTCGGGACTTATCTTGGAAACATCATATTGCATCTCTTGTAAAATCTGTTTCCAAGAGATTAGGTGTGTTAAGCCGACTCCATACCTCCTTTACCCCTGCACAGTTGTTGACTTTATACACGGGTTTTATTCACCCCTGTGTAGAGTACAACTCTCATGTGTGGGGAGGCTCCCCACGTACAGCTCTTCTCAACAGGATGGAGTCAAACGCTTTTCATCTCATTAACTCTCCTTCTCTTACTGGCTCCCTTCAACCTCTGTCTCTTCGCCTCATTGTTGCCCCTTTATCTCTTTTCTGTCGCTACTTCAATGGTCACTGCTCTTCTGAACTGTCCTCTTGCATCCCTCCACCTCTACGACGGGTGCGCAGCACCCGTCTAGCAACAAACTCTCATCCCTTTTCTGTCTAATTCTCTAATGCAAGAGTTAACCGTTACTCCCAGTCCTTCATTTATGCAACAGGTCAATTCTGGAACTGTCTCCCTCTATCTGTATTTCCTACTTCCTATGATCTCCAGTCTATCAAACGCAATGTGTCCACTGTCCAGGCATCTCGAAATGAACGGATCTTGAATTTGGTTCTCTTTTGTGTTGTTTTTGTTTTTTTCTTGGAGAGAACTGTTTTGCGGTTCCTGGCCTTTGGTTCCTTCTTCCTCGCATAAAGAAAAAAATATCACCAAAAACAATATGGCCCCACACTGGGCCTTAGTTCCAAAGTGAGGTAATGAATAAAACACTGCAAAGCGTGGAATCTAGAAGTATTACATTCCTCTAGACAAGCCTGCATCCAATGGGTTGGCCGAGCAAAAGAGCAGAAAAATTCTGGAATTTCTCACTTATAGTCACACCAGCTGCATTATGGAACACGTGGATCCCACAGGCAATGACATCGCTGGATATATCCACAGATCAATCTCCTCTCTTAATTTTCTACGGAGTTGATAATTGACACCCGTACAATATTCTGGACAGTAACCCATAACGATTGTCCAATCCAGATGACTAGGTAAAGTTATATTTACGAAAATACTAAGCTACCAAATCCCAGGCAAAAGCCCACATACCAGCACCCACGATGTAATGCGTAATGCAAAAACAGAAAAGCAGAGCTTCAAGAACCTGTCAAAATGACCATTGGTGACATATGCTCATTGTACATGACAGGAAGAACAGACTAAAACTGAAGTACAGTCTTTTAAGAGTTATTGTTACGTGAGGGGAAGCAAATTAAGAATCGCCCTCGTACATTCATCCGTGGAAAAGATTATGCTTGTTTGATCACCTGAAAAACGTATACAAAAGCCTTGCCCCCGGCATTCAACACTCCAGATACATTTATCAATCTGTCTATTGCCAGACGCCTTAATCCCTTATACTGGGTGGCCACAAACAAATCGCCTCCACGTCACCCTTTCCCCTCTCCATTTCACTGCCCTGCTCCCAGTTCACATCCCCCTCCCTCAAATACTTCTCCACTCCACCCCTCCATCTCATCCTTGGCCTTCCCCTCCCTCTCTCCCCCTCCACCTCACTCACATACACTTTCCTCGTCAGTCTCTCACTCTCCATCCTCTCCACATGACCAAACCACCTCAGTGTGTTTCTCCTAATGCTTCCTATCACATCCACATCCACACCACAACGCTCTTTCACATCCTCATTTGTCAGTCTGCCTCTTCATGTGACTCCACAGGCTCCTCTCAAATAACTCATTTCCACTGCTCTCACTCTTGACTTGTGTCCCTCCAACAAGGTTCACTTCCATACGTCAGAGTTGGTATCACAACACTGTCATGTAATAAATTTTTTACATCCATGCTCACTTCCCTGTTTCTTATCACTGCCTTCAAGAAACCAGCAACCTTTCTTCCTTGTTGTACCCTTTCAAGCACTTCATCCTCCAAACTTCCATCCTTACTCATCACACTACCCAAGTACTTAAACGTACTCACATTTTCCATTTCCTCACCATCCAGCCACACTGTACATTCATTGACTTCACCTTTCTCGAAGACCATCACTTTACTCTTCCCTACATTCACCTTTAAATTCCGTTTCTTACACACTCTCCCAAACTCATCCACCAAGCCTTGCAGCTCCCCTTCGTCTTAACAACACAGTATCATCTGCCCCTCTCCCGGTGACGACTCGAGGTGCCTGGAACCACTGTCTGACTCTCTTCTTCTTCATTTCTGCAACATTCGCGGCCTTTCATCTAACTTTCGCTCTGTTGAGCACCACCTCTCCTCCTCTAAACCTCACCTTCTTTTTCTGACGGAGACTCAGCTGTCTGAGGCAACCGACAGCAAACCCTTTTCTGTATCCTCCTACTTTCTCTATACTCATTTCAAAGCCAAAGGTGGCTGTTGTGTATACATACGCAACGATTTATCTTGCTCTCGTGTTCCTGAACTTGATTCTTCTGAATTATCCACACTCTGGCTTCGGCTTTCCTGTCATTCTCTGACTAAATATATCTGTGCTGTTTACTTATCCCCTAATTCTACTGACTATCAAAAATTCTTCGACTATCTTACTTCTACGATGGAACACATTCTGTCCATTTCTCCTTTCTCTGAAATCTCCATTCTTGGAGATTTCAATGTTCACCACCACCTTTGGCTCTCCTCTCCTTTCACGGATCCACCTGGTGAACAAGCCTACATCTTTTCTATCCTTAATGACCTAGAGCAGCTTGTACAGCACCCTACCCGTATCCCTGACCGCCTTGGAGAGAGCTCCAACATACTTGACCTCTTCCTCACAACTAATCCTTACTCTGTTAATCTTTTCTCTCCGTTGGGCTCCTCCGATCACAACCTTATTACCTTAACCTGTCCTATCACTCCAGTGCGGCCTGTGGACCCTCCAGGGAAACGTCATCTGTGGCATTTTGGAGCCGCGAACTGGGGGGCCCTCAGGCAGTACTACTTTGACTGTCCCTGGAATGATTATTGCTTCCATGGCCGTGAGCCATCTGAGTGTGCCTTGCGCATTACGGAGGTTATTCTCTCGGGCATGGAAGCATACATTCCTTTCTCATATCCTTTGACTAACGCAAGAAAGCCTTGGTTTAATCACGCTTGTTCTAATGCTGTCCGCAACAAGGAGAAGGCCTACAAAAGGTACCGGAGCCAACCCACCCCTGAATCACATCATCTTTACGTTTCTGCCCGGAATCGTGCTAAGTCTGTTCTTCGCTCTACTAAAAATAATTTCATCCATACTAAATGCTCTCAACTCTCCAACTCGAATTCTTCCCGCTCCTTCTGGCACCTTGCCAAAAATCTTTCTAACAACTTTACCTCATCATCCTTCCCTCCTCTTTTCTACTCTGATGGTTCTGTAGCTATTTCTTCTACTGATAAAGCAGATCTCTTCGCACAGACTTTCTCCTCCAATTCCACCTTAGACGATTCCGGTGCTGTTCCTCCATCACTTCTCCCCTCTGACTTCCTCATGGCTGACATTAAAATTTCTTCAGTTGATGTATTTTCTGCCATCACTGGCCTCAGTACTAACAAGGCATATGGGCCTGATGGGGTCCCTCCTGTTGTTCTCAAGAACTGTGCTTCTGTGCTTACACCCTGCCTAGGCAAACTCTTTTGCCTTTGTCTGTCAACTTGTACCTTTCCTTCTTGCTGGAAGTTTGCTCTCATTCAGCCAGTCCCAAAGAAGGGTGACCACTCCCAACCCTCCAACTATCGTCCAATTGCTTTAACGTCCTGTATTTCAAAAGTTTTCGAGTCAATTCTTAATAGAAAAATTTTAAGGCATCTTTCCTATCACAACCTTCTTTCTGATCGTCAGTATGGGTTCCGTCAGGGACGCTCCACTGGCGATCTTCTCACCTACCTTTCAGACTCCTGGTCATCCTCCTTTCGGGACTTTGGCGAAAGCTTTGCCATTGCACTTGACATCTCAAAGGCTTTCGATCGAGTCTGGCATAAATCTTTAATTTCCAAACTGCCCTCCTACGGTTTCTATCCTTCTATTTGTGCCTTCATCGCTAGCTTCCTTTCTGGTCGTTCTATAGCCGCTGTTGTAGACGGCCATCGTTCTTCTCCTAGACCTATCAACAGTGGTGTTCCTCAGGGCTCTGTCCTTTCACCAACTCTCTTCCTTTTATTCATCAATGATCTTCTAAGCTGTACATCTAACCCTATCCACTCATACGCTGATGACTCCACCCTTCACCTTTCCATTCGGTTCCCGCAACGCCCATCTCAACAGTTACTTCAAGAAACAAGGGATGAGGCTATGGCACACCTAATGTCTGACATGGCTCGTATCGCTGACTGGGGTAAAAATAATATGGTTGTCTTTAATGCATCTAAGACTCAGTTCTTACACCTATCAACCCGACAAAATCTTCCACAGGTATACCCATTAATGTTTAATAATATTCAGCTTAATCCTGCATCATCCTTGAACATGCTTGGGGTTTCATTTACTCGGGACTTATCTTGGAAAGACCATATTACATCTCTTGTAAAATCTGCTCCCAAGAGATTGGGTGTGCTAAGCCGACTCCGCTGTATGTGGGGAGGCTCCCCACATACAGCTCTTTTCAATAGGGTGGAGTCAAAGGCTTTTCGTCTCATTAACTCTCCTCCTCTTACTGACTCCCTTCAACCTCTGTCTCTTCGCCGCACTGTTGTATCTTTATCTCTTTTCTATCACTACTTTAATGGTCACTGCTCCTCTGAACTGTCTGCTTGCATTCCTCCACCTCTACGACGGGCGCGTAGCACCCGTCTGGCAGCAAACTCTCATCCCTTTTCTGTCCAACTCTCTAATGCAAGAGTTAACCGTTACTCCCAGTCTTTCATTTATGCAACAGGTCAGCTCTGGAACTGTCTCCCTCTATCTGTTTTTCCTGCTGCCTATGATCTCCAGTCTTTCAAACGCAGTGTGTCCAGGCATCTCAAAATGATCGGATCTTGAATTTGGCTCTCTATTGTATTTTGTTTTTCTCTTGGAGGGAACTGTTACTGCGGGCCATGGCCTTTGGTTCCTTCTTCCTCGCAAAAAAAACAAAAAAACAACAACAGTACAGGGAGTTTCCAAACACTGCCCTCTCTCATTAGGGCCACTCCAATATCCACTGCCCTACCTTGTATCTCTTTTATTACCCCATCCATGTACAGACTGAACAACCATGGAGACATGACCCATCCCTGTTTCAACCCAACATTCAAACAGAAAAACTCACTCAGTTAGCCATCCACACGCTCTGCAGCCTTAGCACCATCATACATACTTTTCACAGCATTCAACAACTTCCCATCTACGCCATATATTCTTAATACTTTCAACAATCCTTGTCTATCCACCCTGTCATATGCATTCTCCAAATCCATGAAGGCCGCATACAACTTCTTTCCCTTCTCTAGACACTTTTCCACTATAGAGCTAAGAATGAATATCTGATCTACACAACCTCTTCCCTTCCTAAAGCCTCCCTGTTCTTCTCCAACTAATTTCTCTGTTATTTCCCTAAATCTGTCAATAAGTATCCTACCGTATACTTTTCCTATTACACTAAGAATACAAATTCCCCTGTGATTACTACACACTTCTTTTTCCCCTTCCCTTTGTACAAAGGAGTAATTATACCTGACTTCCAATCATCAGGGACTTTACCTTCCATGCCAATCTGCACATCTTCCACATCCATTCTACTACTATCTCTCTCTTATGCTTCAGAATTTCACCTCACACTCCATCAATTCCTGGGGCTTTCCCCATTTTAAGTTTCTCCAGTGCTTCCACAACTTCCATCCTATTGATTCCTTCCTGTCGTCTCACCTCCCTCCTTCTCCCAGCCATTCCCCAGCCACTTATACTTGCATTACTTTCATTCTCTGTGTTCAGCTATTCATTAAAGTGTTCTCTCCATCTACTAACTTTTTCTCCCTTCTCAACTAGTAATCTACCATTTTTATCTTTCACTCCCCTACTAACTTCATTGCCACCCTGTCTGACTCTCTTTACCTCTTTCCAGAACATTATCTTACATTCCCTCCACTTTACACTCAAATTCCTTCCAAATTCCTCATCCACTCTCTTCTTACTCTCTCTTACTAGTTTTTTCAGCTCTCTCTTCTTCTCTACATATAACTCTCTCTTCCGTCTCTCAACTTCTTCCAAGTCCCTATTTCTCATCCATTCATTATATGCTTTTTTATTTTGTGCCACAGCCTGTCTCACCTCCTCATTCAACTACGCTGTTCCTTGCACCCCGTTTTGTCTTCACCCCACACACCACCTCACATGCTGCACAAATTTCCTCTGTGAATACCTTGCACACACCTTCCACGTCCCCCATCTGCTCCAATTTATATTTACCCAATCGTTCCTCCACTTCTCTCTTATATTCTGTCTTTTTCTCATCCCCTTGTAACCTTTCCACTCTCCTTACGTTTACTCCTTCCTCCCGTCCGTCTCTTCTTCTATTTCTCCATTTTACTTGGACCTTAATTCTGACCACCACCAAGTGGTGATGCATCTTTCAACCCTGCATCCTATAACGTGCCTCATTACATCAGGGGGTCACCCGTCTGTTAGCGATAGGGGATCAATGTCAAGTGGGTCGGCCCTATAATTTCAAATGGCCATAAAATCGTCAATTTTTACCCGATTTACTCCAAATTGATATGTGACACCTTTGACTAGATATCCTGTTGTGTTTATATGTCAGCACTAAAATGGCTGCAGGGGACAGGTTTATTGTGCCTTGGCACCACTTCTTGTATTAAGTTTAGGATGATATTTTTCATAGTCAAAGGGTTAAAAATCATCTCTAGCTACTCATCCACTACAATTATATCTTTATTTACTTTATTCTAACAGTAGATGACTACGAAGTTTGGAAATTGTCAAAAATAATGAATGGGATATATAAGATTATAGTTATAGTAATAACAAAATATATTTTTCAGTTATTGTTGTTAGTATACTGGACTGTTTTTGCTACAAAACAAGGGTAAATCCTTCATTATTGTATTTAAATGAATTAAATTATTACAATTCACAGGTCACGCTTCACAAGTTGACACGCCAGTCCACCTCTATTCCTTGGCTCTAACCTCCTCTGTCCTCATGTACTCCTTAGTCTAGGCAGACTCCTATAACGGAGACAGCTCCAACATATAGTATATCTATCAATCTGTCTATCTATCTATCTATCTATCTATATTGATATTGTATGGGGAAAGGTGGTTGTCTGGTAAGAAAAATGGTATAATTGTGTTCAGTTTCATTTCGTATGTTTCTTGTTTAATCTATTATTTATGTGCCTAAGGATGTTTGTTGAGATTGAAATACTGGCACCAGCAATGTTATAAGTCTGAGAAATTTAAATTTTAGACTAAAGGTTATATTCTAGGTGGACTGGAAGGCTCCGTTGCACATCTTTGCATTATTCATCTTGTTATTGGCTTCTATGCTAAACAAGTCTTTCTAGTATCGATGTAGTTTACATCAGTAGCATACATTATAACTGTCATCTAAGAATCTGGACAATAACTTGATCTTGAATTAGTCTTTATATTTTTCTTTATTTATTGGGGGAAAAAACATCTTTGTTTGCTTTTACCCTTAGATTCTTATTTCTTACCCTCTCCCCAGAAAGCATATACAATATATCATTAAGATAATGTAGTGAGGAACCCTTCAATGTAAAGTAGAATATGACTTACTATGACGATGTTATGCTTTATTTAATCATGAGTATGAATGTTGCCCCCTCTTGGCTTATACCCATTTTCATTCCCTTCCTGAGAGCTTGGTATGAAGCCAGTCAATATCAAAAAGAGATTAATCTGACCATCAGCCGTTCTTTCTCTCTTTCTCTCTCTCTCTCTCTCTCCATTTGTTTTAGGAGTCATAAAATTATTGTACAAAATGTACGACAATGAAAAAATGCAATTGTACATCATACAGAAGATGAATTTATCGTATATACTGCATACAATATGTATCGTACATACGGCAACAGTGCTTGACTGGCGGTCAACACTGGCGAGCCAGCAACTCACCCAGACACTGCCTGCTGGGCTAAGCCATGTAGGTGTTTGCAGGCAGATTTGCGTTTGCGGAAGTGCTTCTGCAAGTGCAGAACCGCAAATTTGCATAGAATTTGTCGCAAAGGCAACCCTGCAAAACAAAATCACACTTCCGCAATTGCGGAATTTGCGGTTTGCAAAAGTAATTGTCAAAATAACCAGCTTTGTCTTGAACCCTACAAGAAAATGTACAATATGTATCTAATGCTCTTTTTATGCAAATGTAAGTTTTTTTTGCTCATATCTACCCACCCTTGTATATTTTAATCCATAAACACCAATATCACTCAAAGATACCGGTAGTATATTTCATACTGTATATCCCTCCTATTGGGTATCTATTCTTATCCTTAACTTGATTATAATAAAAAATATTTACAGCAAACCTCATTTACATGTTCAAAATAAGCATCTTCGAGCAGGAAGCATGGTGGTCCTGTCAGAGCAAGGATGCTAATAAAAAACGCAGACTCTGAGGTGGCTGACTTTAGGGAGTAACAAATGAGTTTTTATTACCATTTGCCAAGTCTAACTATGGAAAAGAAACACTGAAATAAGTGAATCTGGGGTGAATGAGGAAATAAGCATCAGAGGACCTGCTATAATTACTATCTACAGTACACAAATACCTGTACTATGCATTCGACATCTCAGATAATGGGTCATGATAAAGTTTACTGGTCGAATTACACCTACATCACAAAGGTTGTTTACACACACACACACATACACACACACACAGCTGGCAAAATCAGTGCGCTGAGGAGAACAGCACACCGTGAAGCTGAGGCAAAGCGCTATTATTTTAGGAAATTAAAGATGGAAGGAGAGGAGGTAAGAGGTAGAGGGGCAACGAAGAAGAACTGCAAGAAATGTGGATTTATTGGGAAAGTGAATTACAAGGAACTATGCAGAAGGTGTGAAGAAGAGGAAGAAAAAAGGAGGGAAGTATGCCAGACATGCAAGAAGAGGGTAAACAAGAGGGACGAAGCGCTGAGATGTGATGTTTGTCTAATACTGGTGCCATCGAGAATGTGAAGGTATTGGGAAGAGGCTGTATGACGAACTGAAAGAAGAACATAAAGGTATGATGTTTATTTGTAATGCCTTCAAATCCAGGGTAAAAATTTACATGGAGCAATGTGAAGAAATGAGGGAAGAGAACCAAGCTATGAAGGAAGAGCTACAGAAAGTGAGAGAGGAGCAGGAAGAGATGGGAAGGAGAATGATACATATGAAGAAGGATTGGGATGAAAGAGAGGGAAAGGATGAAAGTACAGTGGGTATGAAAGAGAAGTTGGATGAGGTGTGGCGGAAGCACATAGAGCTGCAGGAAAAGATGAATGCCATGTATGAAAGATGGGAGGAAAAAGAGAAAGAAATGAAAGAATTGGTAACTAATATTACTGAGAAGGTGCTTAAGAGTGTAATGGATAATTTAGAAGAGCGGGAGGATAAGGAAAAGAGAAGGAAGAATTTAGTTGTGTTCAATGTGCTAGAAAGTGATAATAGGGAGGCCTGAGAGGGAGAAAAAGAGGATACAGAGGCATGTGCTAAAATATTTAAAGAAGTACTAGAGAATGAGGCATTTGAAATAGAGAAAGTATTCAGGATTGGGAAAAGAGAAGAAGGGAAGGTAAGACCAGTAGTTGTAGGACTGAGAGAGAAATATGAAAAATGGAGGATCTTGAAAAATTGTGGGGTACTTAGAAACTCAACAAATGATTTATATAAGAAGATAAGAATGAGTGTAGACATGACGAGAAAAGAAAGAGAAGCAAATGCAAAGCTAAAAGAAGAACTGAAAGAAAAAAGGAGCCTGGGAGGAAACTGGATAATAAAGAAAGGTAAGATTGTAAGGTTGGACACAAATGATAATGAGAACGGACGGGACGGGAGAAATGAGAACATAAACAGTGAAGAGGGGGAATTTTTATTCAGGGTTATTAACATACAGGGTTTGTGTAAATGTAAAAGTAAGGAAGTAGAACAATTAGTAAATAATAGTATCGTGTGCCTAACAGAAACACAAAAGAAAATTAGCAATATAATATTTAGTCAAAATATATGTGTTGTAGAAACTATGAGAGATTTGGATGAAAAGAAGGGAGGGGAGATAATGATTCTGTACAAGGGAAATCAAGGGATAGAAGTTAGTAAAGTAAACACTAAAAATAATGATATGATACATGCTAAATGTTCAATTAGAGGTTGGGAGATGAAACTGATAGTGGTGTATTTTGCTGTACATGATAAGAATAGAAACAAAGCAATGAGGGAAGAAATAGAATCTATATTGAGAGAAGTGAAGAGCCATTAATGATAGCAGGAGATTATAACGGGCATGCAGGGTTTAAAGGGGAACAAAGATTAGATGGTAATGGAAGGATGATATTAGATTGGATGGACAATTATAGGCTCATAATGTTAAATGAAGATCAGAAATGTACAGGAGAATTTACATGGTGTAAGGGAAAACAAAAAATCACTATAGATTACACATTGGTCAATGATAAATTATATGATAAGTATATAAGTATGAACATTGACGAAGGTAAAGAGTTTTTTGATTTGTCAGATCATAATTTAATGGATATAAAAATAAAAGCAAAGAAACGAAAAACAGAATTCAGAAACACGGAATGGATAGTAAGAGAATATTACAAGTCAGATCAAAAATCGATGAAAAAGTTTGAAGAAGAATTGGAAAAAAGAATAAAAAGAGAGAATATCAGACATAAAAGATTTAGAAGATAGGATGAAAGACCTAGCGGAAAGAGTACTGAAAGGTACTTATAGGAGACGGATGGGAAAGGAAAGAGATAAGGAGGAACCATTGTGGATAACAGAGGAAATAAGAAAAGAAATAAAAGAAAGAAAGAGACGTAACAGATGTAGGAGGAATGCAGGGTCACAGGAAGAGGAGGAAATGTGGAAAAACCTGTACCTGGAGCAAAAACGTAAAACCCAAAAGTTGATTAAAGATGAAATAAATAAATATGAAGACAAAATGATAAAGGAGATAAAAGATAAAAGGGATAATAAAAATATCTGGAAATATGTGAAGAAGCTGAAAGGAGAGAAAGAGAAAGAGGACAATAGGTTGATGGTATATGGGGAAGATGGCAAGAAATTTGAGAAAGAAAGTTTAGAGGAAGAAATAGGAAAGTTCTGGGGAAATATATATAAAAAGCAAGAAAACAAGATAGAACAAATATGGAACAGACAGAAGAAGGAAGACTATATGAAGGAATATGAGGATGTAAGAGAAAAGATAAAGAGAGGAGGAGAATTCCAAGTAAGAAAAGGAAGGGAAGAGAGGTTAGAACAGGAAGATGATTTAAGGATGATAAAATCATGTAATATAGAAACAAGAGAACATCTTGAAATGGCATTTCAGGTAGAAAAAGGTATAATATTTACAGAAGAAAAGGCAATTACGGAGGAAAGGGTGATCAAATGTTTAAAAAAAATGAAAAATAAAAAAGTATCAGGACTGGACAGAATTAAGCCAGAGATGTACAAAGCATTCCTCAACAACAAAAATAACAGGGATTGTTTAGTAATATGTCTAGAGAATGTAGTAGAAAAAGGAATAGTGCCAGAAGAGTGGAAAGAAAAAAGACAGTACTGATACCAAAAACAGAGACCAAAGATAGGCGAATTGAGGCCAATTGCTTTAAACAATGTGGGATATACAGTGCTGATGGCAGTCATGAGAGAGAGTATTGAAGAGCAATTAATGAGAAATAATATGGAGAAAGGAACACAAGCTGCATTCACAGAGGGGGGGAGGATTGAAAAATAATTTGTTAATATTGAGATATTGCATCGAAACCTCATTCCACAAAAAAAAAAACCACTTGTAGTAATACCAATAGATTATTCTAAAGCTTTTGATAGTATAAAAAGGGAGAAATTAATAGAAATATTAGTAGAATATAAAATAAATCCAAATGTAATTAATGTAATAGCAGAAGTTTATAAGGGAGACAAAACAAAAATTGAACTAGAGGAAAACAATGTGATGACATTACCAGTAACAAGCGGAATACGCCAAGGATGTACTGGATCAACCACTCTGTTTAAATTAGTTACATATAAAATAATGCAAAGGTTAGAAGAAATAAACAAGGGTTTTAAAGATGATAATTTTAAGATCACATCTTTATACTATGCAGATGATGGTATACTACTGGGGAGGCTGAAGAAGTCATCAGAGGAGTTACAATAATAAGTAGGGAATACGGACTAGAAATTAACAGACAGAAAAGCCAAGCATTGATATTCAATATGAAAAACAAGCCAGAACAAACAGGGGGAATAGAAATAAAAAATAAGATAAAATATCTTGGAGTGGTGCTAGAAGATACAAGAAACTTCTTTAGAGAAAAGAAAATTATGATTGAAAAAGCACGAAAAATGGCTAACGCAACATACTCAGTAATTGCTAAAAGTTGTTCCAGATTACGTATTGGTAAAACTTATTGGAAAAGTATAGTGATACCATCAATATTATATGGAGTAGGAGTGATAGATATGACAGAGGAAGATATAAATAGATTACAGAATATAGAAAATGGAGTTTATAGGCAAATTATGGGGGCACCAAGGTATGCACAGAAGGCTGCTATGAGGGGAGAGGTGGGGGCTTCAAGCATGAGAGTTAGGATAATAGAAACACAGTGGAAGTATGTAAGGTATGGTATGAAAGAGGAAGGAAATGATTTGCTTAGAAGGATAGTAAATGGATGAAAGGTTTGGAGAAAAGAATTAGAGTGATTGGGCACAGGGAGGAATGGATGAAAGATACAGATGAGTGAATAAAAGAGAGAATGAAAGACTGGGACACAAGAGAGTGGAAAAGAGAGATGGAGAGGAAATCAAAGTTTGAAGATCTACAGAGAGTGGAGACAAGAAATTGGAGAGCAAGACAGCACATATGACAATAAGCAAGCATCATCCATACTATACAAGTGCAGGACCAACATTTTAAACCTCAATGACAGGAAGAGATTTAGTGGTAAAGGTACTAAGTGCAAGATGTGCGAAGCAGAATACGAAGACCTGAATCATTTCCTCTAATGATGCCCCGGATATAGTGAAGAAAGAAAGAAAATTGTGAAACTACAACAGCCATATATGGAAAATGAAGATTATGTCATTGGTGATTATCTGTTTGATAATAATAGCATTGAAGAAGCTAAAGAGAAAATCTATATTTTTTGGAATATTAGAGAAAACAAAGCAAGAAATAGGTAAAAAGAAATGGAGACTTTGTAATTTCAGCGTAAAGCGCTTGCCAAAGCTCAAACCATAGACAGCATCAGGGATTGCCGTTGCAAAGGCAAAACTCCCGAACATCAACTCAACTCAATTCAACACACACACACACAACATAACACTTGCTCTCGCTCGGCTGGAGTAACAGTTGGTGGGAATACAATAGAGGGAAGAGGAAGGTAAAGAACGTTGACACACATGTTTACATCCTTCAGGGTGATGACAATTGTAGTGATAATGAGCTTACTGTGGGTGTGATGATAGTGGTAGTAGTGACTGTAATGATGATGATGATAGTAATGACGTAACGGTGGTAGTAATGATATTGGGAATGATGATGGTAGTAATGACTGTAATGATAATAGCAGTAACGATGATTCTGGTAGTGATGATACATGCACTGATGATAGTTTAGTTTTCTACACAGGGAAATGAAGTACTGTGCAGTCGAGTATATCCCAGGTAACAGTCCTCTCCAGTAGGTGGCTCCCAAGGACATGAGCATCAAAAATCGTTTACTCAGGAAACATTTGGTAGCCCCGGTACTACCACTGCTGCTACTACTACTACTACTACTACCATCACCACCACCACTACTACTACTACTACTACTACTACTACTACTACTGCTGCTGCTGCTGCTGCTGCTACTATTACTACTACTGCTATGGAGAGGATGGAGAGCGAGAGACTGACGCGGAGAGAGTATGTGAGTGAAATGGAAGGGGGGAGAGGGAGGGGGAGGCCAAGGATGAGATGAAGGGATGGAGTGAAGGGGTATATGAGAGAGGGGGGTGAGACCTGGAAGCAGGGCAGCGAAATGGTGGGGGGACATGGAGACATGGAGGCGATTTGTTTGTGGTCACCCCTTACGGGATTAAGACGCCTAGCAATAGATAGATAGATAGACAGATTATTATTAGTGGTAGGTGGGGTCGCTCACCATCCACTCACTCTATCTAGTGATGCTCTTGGGTGGCTGGCCTTTCCTCTCATCATCCTTCTTTCCTTCCTTCCTCTTCTGTCCTTTTCTTCTTTCTTTCTTCTTCATTCTTCCTATGGGTGACTCTA
The DNA here is from genome assembly GCF_032717465.1 of Coenobita brevimanus. Lineage (NCBI taxonomy): Eukaryota > Metazoa > Arthropoda > Malacostraca > Decapoda > Coenobitidae > Coenobita > Coenobita brevimanus. The sequence continues at coordinate 27,786,194 of NC_137019.1, read as the reverse complement.
CGCTGTGTGACAAGACTCTACGCTGTGTGACAAGACTCTACGCTGTGTGACAAGACTCTACGCTGTGTGACAAGACTCTACGCTGTGTGACAAGCCAAATGGTTTTATGTACACCAGGAAACCATTTGCTACTCTGGGTGGTAGCCATATAACCAAATTATGGCGCCTGGTAGTTTAGTGGGTAATTACGGCGCTCCAACCGGATTGAGCCGGTGTAGGTTTATATCCAAGAGATGGTTGGAGAAGGAGGGTGGTGAGAAGACAGGAAGAAATCAGTAGGATAGAAGTTGTGGAAGTAATGAAGAAAGTCAAATTGGGGAAAACCCCAGGAAGTGATGGAGTGTGTGGTAAAATGCTGAAGCATGGGGGAGAGATAGTAGTAGAATGGATGTGGAAGATGTGCAGATTGGCATGGGAGGAAGGCAGAGTCCCGGAGGATTGGAAGTCAGGTATAATTATTCCTTTGTACAAAGGAAAAGGGAAAAAGAAGTGTGTGGTAATCATAGGGGCATTTGTCTTCTTAGTATAATAGGAAAAATGTATGGTAGGATACTTATTGACAGAGTTAGGGAAATAACAGAGGAATTAGTTGGAGAAGAACAGGGAGGCTTTAGGAAGGGAAGAGGTTGTGTAGATCAGATATTCATTCTTAGATCTTTAGTGGAAAAGTTTCTAGAGAAGGGAAAGAAGTTGTATGCGGCTTTCATGGATTTGGAGAAAGCATATGACAGGGTGGATAGACAAGGACTGTGGAAAGTATTAAGAATATATGGAGTAGATGGGAAGTTGTTGAATGCTGTGAAGAGTATGTATGAGGGTGCTAAGACTGCAGTGCGTGTGGATGGTGAACCGAGTGAATTTTTCTCTTTGAAGGTTGGATTGAAACAGGGATGTGTCATGTCTCCATGGTTGTTCAATCTGTACATGGATGGGGTAATAAAAGAGGTACAAGGTAGGGCAGTGGATGTTGGAGTGGCCCTGGTGAGAGAGGGTAGTGTTAGGAAACTCCCTGTACTGTTGTTTGCAGATGATACTGCGTTGTTCAATGAAGACGAAGGGGAGCTGCAAGGCTTGGCGGATGAGTTTGGGAGAGTGTGTAAGAAACGGAATTAAAAGGTGAATGAAGGGAAGAGTAAAGTGATGGTCTTTGAGAAAGGTGAAGTCAGTGAATGTACAGTGAGGTTGGATGGACAGGAACTGGAAAATTTGAGTACGTTTAAGTACTTGGGTAGTGTGATGAGTAAGGATGGAGGTTTGGAGGGTGAAATGCTTGAAAGGGTACAACAAGGAAGAAAGGTAGCTGGTTCCTTGAAAGCAGTGATAAGAAACAGGGAAGTGATCATGGAAGTGAAAAAGTTACTACATGACAGTATTGTGATACCAACTTTAACGTATGGAAGTGAAGCTTGGACGTTGTTGGAAGGACACAAGTCAAGAGTGAGAGCAGTGGAAATGAGTTATTTAAGAGGAGCCTGTGGAATCACATGGAGAGACAGGCTGACAAATGAGGATATAAAGGAGTGTTGTGGTGTGGATGTGGATGTGATAGGAGGCGTTCCGAGGAACCCAGTGAGGTGGTTTGGCTATGTGGAGAGGATGGAGGGTGAAAGACTGACGAGGAGAGTGTATGTGAGTGAGGTGGAGGGGGGGAGAGGGAAGGGAAGGCCGAGGATGAGATGAAGGGATGTAGTGGAGAGGTATATGAGAGAGGTGGGTGTGACTTGGGAGCAGGGCAGTGAAATGGCGGGGGACAGGGCGACGTGGAGGCGATTTGTTTGTGGCCACCCCGTACGGGATTGAGGCGTCTGGCAATAGATAGATAGACAGATAGGTTGGGGTTTATTGCTCGTATAATGCCACTTAGGGAGGGATGAGTGAGGCTGGTCACTCCCATCTTAAATGTCAGAACCAACTTGCCTAGCCCAGGGCTCCTACGCTCTTCATGGGGCAATACAGGATTCGATGATGAGGATGATGATATTGATGAGGATGATGATGATGATGATGATTATTATCAAGTGAGAGAGGGGGGAGTGAGCTGGGGGGAGGGCAGTGAATTGGCGAGGGACATGGAGACTTGGAGACGATTGTTTGTGGCCACCCCTTTAGGGATTGAGGCGTTTGACAACGGATAGATGATGATGATGATGATGATGATGATGATTATTACTATATCATTAACAAGCATTCACTCTGCAAATAGTACGGTAAGCTAAAAAGTAACTGTGTGATAGAATTTACACTGATTACAATAACTGTGACTCAAGATTAGCATATTAGCATAATGTGTGTGTGTGTGTGTGTGTGTGTGTGTGTGTGTGTGTGTGTGTGTGTGTTTCTCATTACTATCAAAATGATTCAGGGCGTTGGCGTGGTTTGTGCTTGGTCTGTGATAGTCCCCTCGCATGGCACAGAGGCAATGACGTGTGTTCCAGAGTGGTGTGAAGGCCACAGAGGCAATCAGACAAAACCACAGGCGTAATGCAGCCAATTAGGGGGAAGAGAAATGGGTAGGGACGCAAGAAGGCAAGCATCTAACTTACTGGCAAGGAAATTATGTTCTGGTGCCTAGGAGTGTGAAATGTAGTCATCTTCAGTGTCATCATTACAGTTAGTGGTGAGTTACTTTTTAATAACATCATAACCAGCAAAACACAAACCTGGAGGTGCGCGGATTCATGTCCTAACCAGCAATAGGTAAATGCTGTTAAAGAGGATGGTTCAGCATCTTTTATTTTAATTCACTTTTCCTAAAGAACTGACTTCAATAACAAGACCTATGAGAGTAAAACATTGCAAAGGGAACTTGATAATGTTGGAAACAATGGGGATAATAACGGCGTAACGACCGTCTCAGGAGTCGCGTCTCAGTCTGATGCAGAATTGTCGAATCAGTTAATAGGAATATAAGTTTGACATGTCCATATAATATCAAGTTAGTCTATGTTATGCATCTTGGATTTCTTCTTCTTTATCTTTCATCTTTTCCCATTTCTATTTGGGGTCCAAGTGTTTAGCCAATCTTCGTCATATAGCTCGGTATTGCATCCTAGCAGCTTCCAAGGCTATACCGTTTTGATCTACCTCTTTGGTTTCGACAGATTTTACAGCAGAATGCCATTTCTGACACGAACCCTCCCCATTTATCCGGGCCTGGGACCGGCACTGAGTTGGGCTGTTATGTCCCCCCCCCCCCCGAGTGGTTAGTGGAAGTACTTTCAGTCTGACTGCTGCTAAAATGCCCTTCTAGTATGGTCTCAGCCGAAGCAGCACTGACGCCTGCATACCACTGTAAGGTAGCACTACACAAGCAGGCTCGTCTCCACCCCCAAAGGTCCTCCACCACCTTTTTCGACTGGGTCTTAGGAGAGATGAGCGATGAGGTGGCCTGCCCGACCTTCTCTGTGCCTTCCTTGTCCCTGCAGTCGAATGGTCACCACCACCTTTTCCGGCCGGGGTTTCTGGTTCAAGTCTCAGGAGAAGGGGTGGTTTAGGTGGCCTTTATATTCTCCTCCATGCCCTTCTTGTTTCTTTGCCGAAGGATCTCCTTCTTTTCTGGCTGGAGTTCCAGTTCAAGAGATTCTCAAGAGAGGTGAGGGTGACGAGATGGCCCTGCCATCTTCCTCTGCATCCTCTTCGTCCGTACCCTTGAAGGGATATCGCCTTTTCTGGCAGGGACCCTTACTCAAGAGGGTCTCGAGAGACGTGTGTGTGTGGTTGCGGGGGGAGGGGCAGCCACTATAGTCATCTTGGCTGGCTTATGACTCAAGTATTGTATTACAGAATCTATCAGCAGACAAAGCCACTGGTCCAGATGAAATTCCTTCAATAGTACTTAAAAATTGCTCCTCAGTGTTGGCTCCTGTATTAGCAAAATTTTTCCGCTTATGCACCCGTACCTCAATTTTTCAAGCCCCTTGGAAAGAAGCAAATATCCATCCTGTTCCTAAAAAGGGGGCAACTTCTGATCCATCAAACTACAGACCAATTGCAGTAACTTCCGTTCTCGGTAAAGTTTTTGAGACAGTAATTAACAAACGCATAGTCAAGCATCTAGAAATCAATAAATTGATCAATGATCAGCAGTATGGATTTAGACAGGAACTTTCAACTGTAGATATTCTTTGCTTTCTTACCCATCAGATTAACAAAACAATAGACCAACGTGGTGAAACACACACAGTAGCACTTGATATTTCTAAAGCATTTGACAGAGTATGGCACCAGCCCTTATTGTCTAAGATGTCACACTATGGCCTTGCATCACTGGTTCCTCTAATTTCTTCTTACCTTCATAGCAGAAAAATACGGGTCATGGTAGATGGAATTTATTCTCAGTTTCATTCCATAAATGCTGGCGTACCTCAGGGATCAGTGTTGGCGCCAACCCTCTTTCTATCTATCTATCTATCTATAGCCCGACGCCCTAATCCCGCAAAGGGTGGCCGCAGACAAAACGCCTCCAAGTCACTCTGTCACCCACCATTTGACTCCCCTCTCCCCAGCTCACCCCCCCCTCCCTCATATACCTCTCAACTCCATCCCTCCACCTCATCCTCGGTCTACCCCTCCCTCTCCCTCCCTCCACCTCACCTACATACACCCTCTTAGTCAGTCTTTCATTCTCCATCCTCTCCACATGTCCAAACCACCTCAGTGTATTTCTCCTAATCTTTTCAACCACATCCACATCTACCCCACAAAGTTCCTTCACTTCTTCATTCGTCAACCTGTCCCTCCACGTCACTCCACATGCTCCTCTCAAGTAACTCATTTCCACTGCTCTCACTCTTGACTTGTTCCCTTCTTGCAAGGTCCACGCCTCGCTTCCATACGTCAGGGTAGGGATCACAATACCATCATGCAGTGACTTCTTAACTTCCATACTCACCTCCCTATTTCTCATCACTGCTTTCAGTGTACCAACAACCTTCCTTCCCTGCTGTACCCTTTCATTTACTTCATCCCCCAAAGTTCCATCCTTACTCATCACACTACCCAAGTACTTGAATGCACTCACATTCTCCATATCCTCACCATCCAACCTCACTGCACACTCAGTGACTTCATTCCTCTCAAACACCATAACTTTACTTTTGTTTACATTAACTTTCAGCTTCCTCCTCCTACACACTGTCCCAAATTCATTCACCAAACCTTGCAACTCCCATTCATCTTCACTCAACAATACTGTATCATCAGCAAACAGCAACACCGGAAGCTTCCAAATCTCACCCTCATTCATTAGGGCCACCCCCACATCCACTGCCCTACCTTGAACCTCCTTCACAACCCCATCCATATATATATTAAACAGCCATGGAGACATTACACACCCCTGTTTCAGTCCCACATTGAGATAAAAGAACTCACTCAGCTCACCATCCACTCGCACCGTAGCCCTAGCTCCCTCATACATACTCTTCACAGCACTCAACAATTTCCCCTCCACTCCATATATTCTTAATACCTTCCACATACCTTGCCTATCTATTCTGTCATAAGCTTTCTCCAAGTCCATGAAGGCAGCATACACTTTCCTTCCCTTCTCTAGATACTTCTCCACTAAACATCTTAGAACAAATATCTGGTCTACACACCCTTTTCCCTTCCTAAATCCCCCTTGTTCTTCTCCAACTAGCTCCTCTGTCATATGCCTAACCCTATCAATGAGTATTCTACCATATATTTTACCAGTCACACTAAGAAGGCAAATACCCCTATGGTTACCACATACTTCTCTCTCCCCTTTTCCTTTGTACAGAGGAACAATTATACCTGATTTCCAGTCCTCTGGAACCCTTCCCTCTTCCCAAGCCAATCTACACAACTTCCATATCCACTCCACAACAATCTCACCCCCATACCTAAGCATTTCACCACACACTCCATCAATTCCTGGGGCCTTTCCCAGCTTAATCTTCTTCATCGCTTCCACTACTTCCGACCTACTGATCTCTTCCTCCCTCGTCTCATCTCTTCTTCTCCCAGCCATTCCCCAACCACTTACACTCACACTGCTCTCACTCTCTACATTCAACAAATCCTCAAAGTGCTCCTTCCATCTCCTCACTTTCTCTCTCTTCTCCACCAACAATCTATTATTCCTATCCTTCACTCCCCTACTATTTCCCCTTTCACACTGCCTTACTTTCTTTATCTCCTTCCAAAACAATTTCTTACTCTCCCTCCATTTCACACTCAGATTCCTCCCAAACTCTTCATCCACTTTCTTCTTACTCTCCTTCACCAGTCTCTTAACCTCCCTTCTCCTGCTCACATATACCTCTCTCTTCTCTCTCTCATCTTCTCCCCTACCTCTACTCGCCAACCATTCACCATATGCCTTCTTCTTTTGTTCCACAGCTCGTTTCACCTCATCATTCCACCATGCTGTCCCTTGCACACCCTTGCATCTCCTCCTCACTCCACAAACCGCCTCACACGCTGCGCTTATCTCTTCCGTGAATATCTTACATACGTCTTCCACCCCTTCCATCTGCTCTAGCTCATACCTTCCCAATCTTTCTTCCACTATGCTCTTATACTCTGTCCTTTTCTCACTATCTTGCAATTTCTCCACTCTTCTCACAGGAGCTGCTTCCTCCTGTCATCCCCTTCTCCTCCTCAACCACTTTCTTTGCAGCTCTACCTTGGCCATCACTAAGTGATGGTCCGAGACTCCATTCCCCCACCCTTTCCACACTCTTGCATCCAACACTTGTCTTCTCATTCGCTTATCCACACACACGTAGTCTATCATTGCCTTTCGTTCAACAAGTTCACCATCCATCCTCCTCATTACTCTCCATGTATACCGGTGGATCATCTTATGACGAAAGTAGGTGTTGGCTATTGCCAACCCCTTACCAGCACAGATGTCCACCAAAGCACTACCATTCCCATCTACTTCAGCTGGCACACCCCACTGACCAACCACTCCATCCACTCGTACATTCCCAACTTTGCCATTCATGTCTCCAATCAACAGCACTCTCTCGCTCCTCTCAAACTTGTCCATACATGCTTCTACTCTCGCCCAAAACTCATCTTTCACTCTTGCCACTCGATCCTCTGTTGGAGCATACACCCATACAATCGCCCATGCTTGTATACCTACTTTCATCCTCACCCATACAATCCTTGCACCCACTGTTCCATACTCTCTTATATTCTCCTTCCACTTCTTGCTTATCATCAGACATACTCCCTCTCTTGCCCTCTCATTCTCACTGACTCCCGCACATATACCTACACCGTATTCCCATTCTCTCATCCTTTCACCTTTCCATTTAGTTTCAGTCAATCCACATATATCCACTTTTGCATCCTCAAGCACCTGGACAATCTCTCTCTCTTTCACTTCATCATTCATTCCTCTCACATTCCACGTTCCTACCCTCAGAATGTCCTTTGTCCGTTCCTTAGTCGTCAACGTATGGTCCGTCCGGGTCCGAGGCGCTTTATTTGCTTTTGTAGTTAGTTCTTTTTACGGGGTGGGGCACTAACCCACCACCAACCCTTTTAGTCGCCTCGTACGACAAGCAGGGATACTGGGGGAGTATTCTTGAAACCCCCCTACCCCCTATCTGTCACGCACAACCCAATACATTCTTATGCTGATGACTCGACCCTTCATAGTTCTTTCACATTTAGTACCTCCTTTACACAATTTGATATTATAAATTCCCAAATATACACAGCAATTTCTCTGAACCAGGACCTTTCTAAAATTAATCAATGGGGACAAAAAAATCTGGTCTCATTTAATGCTCAGAAAACTAAATACATTAATTTCTCTAATAGAAAGAATCCCTCAGACTCACATAATTTTAAATGATGTCAGTATTCCCATATCGACTACAATTGATATCCTAGGTGTTACTCTAAACCCCAACCTAAGCTGGACAGCTTATGTTAGATCCCTTGCTAAAAATGCTTCTAAAAAACTGGGACTTATGTACAGAGTTCGTGAGTTCTTCACTGACGAGCAGATGGCCACAATATACAAAAGTCATGTGCGTTCTCAGATCGAATACTGTTCACCACTTTGGAGTGGATGTGGAGCGGTTGCATTGAGGCAGTTGGACAAAATTCAAAATAAAGCCATTAGATTAATCAATAACCCTTCCATAACGCAGGACCTTCCTCCGTTATCAGTACGTAGAGATGTTGCTTCTTTAGCACTATTTTATCGATATTTTTACCTTAAGTGCTCTAACGAACTGGCTTCAATTGTGCCTCCCCTTCACATTTTCTCCCGAAATACTCGGGCAGCTGGGAGCGCCCATGAACTTACACTCCCCCACAATGCAGAACCACTGCTTATCAAAATTCACTTATCCCCAGAACTACTACTCTCTGGAATTCACTTCCTGGGAGTTGCTTCCCACATACATTTAATCCTCTCAATTTTAAATCCAATTGTTATGAGTATTTTATGAATGGAGGATACCTTTAGGCACATGGACTTATTTTTTTCCCTTTGTTTTTCCTTCCTCCATTCATTATAAAAAAAAAAAAAAAAAAGTAGAGGGGGGACGGGAGAAAATCCTTTACTCAAACTGCTGTTAGTAGGACCATTTAGTATGATTGCACCTACTTAGTCTGGCCCTAATAATTCGCAGGACTCTAGTCTGTTCACTATTGCAAGGTAGCACTCCTCGAGCAGGTTAGGCTCACGGATTAAAGAAATAGAAATCTTGCGTATCCTCCATTTTAGATACTTATCTAATTATACATATGCATAGATACGTTTTAAATACACTTCCAGACGGAAATTAGTAAAGTTCCTCATGTAAGCTGATGGTTAATGTAAAAAGCTTATAAATATTTAGAGATACCCATTACTTTTACCTGCTGCCTGTCTCGTTCAGCTCGTATCCCTGTCAGTGATGCATCTTTCATCTTAGATGAGCTGAAGTTTTTAATGGCTGAACCCTTCAATGTACCATTATCGTATTATGGTGATTGGCACACTGTTCACATTATTGTGATGCTTCACAGTTATCAAATTGAGAATCACCTACCCGCGGGTGTCCGTAGTTTAAAGGAAATTAGTGAGGATTCTATTTTTCAAAGCAATATTCTGCCTTTACTTGAGCAGAAGAATATTGTTTTCACTTTTGTAAGAACGTTCCGAGAAGTCCGACCTGCGTAGCGTAAACCGATTATTGTCTTAACGACTAATATGGCAAGCACACAAACGTTAAATAAACAGAAGTGATACCAGACTCTGAAGACAGGACGTCGGAACAAATACATCCATTACCTGGTACAGTATACTTCTTGATAATAATGCAGTCTTAATAATGTTTCAGTCCACTTGTGTACAAGAATCCTTTCCTAATTTCTCATTCAGGGACAATATCTCAAAATCATTGCATCGGCTTCTCAGTAACCAGCTCTGTTTCCTATATCATCTCTTGCCTGAAAATCCAGACAACCAAATAATAACGGTAAAAGTTACATGTACTGAAGTGTCCATGAACTGCAGAATCACTGACCAGATTAAGTTACAACCTATAAAACTTTACTTTCCTGTTCAGTTTGTGTGTGCGTTACTGTGTCTGTTATTGTTTGGTTACGTACGTATTTGTGTATGTTTTTGTATTTGTGTGTTTTTTGTGTTTTATGGCTTTTCTGTATGTTTAAGTGTGTGTGTATGTGTTTTTACGTTTGTGTGTGGTGTGGTTAATTATGCTAGTGAATAGTTTAGGCAATAATTTACTTACAAAATTGAATAGCATGTTTTAGATACTGATGATCAGGCATGTAGGGGCAAGAACGAAGTATGTTTAGACTTCACATCCCTTCTTCCTCATTTATGTTACTATAAAGATTTTCTCACCTTGCTGCAGGAGAACACGAAACAAACTAAATAACCCAGGAGACTGGTTATCTCTTGGGAAAGCAATGGGGGTCATCAGTGTCGAAAGAAGGTAGAGAAGAGAGGGTGTAGCAAAGAGGCACACCATGATTCCAGTCAGCACCAGTGGCGACAGGGGCAGCGCAAAGCCCCAGGGATCCACTTTGGGTCGTCCCAGTCCTGCCAGCACGTTCATCTTCGATTCGATAAATATCCAGCTATACTGGATCACTTCAGCTCGTGATGCAGTCAGTATGAAGGGGCCAGGGGCGAAATCAATTTCCTGTGTGAAGCATTTCCACATCAGTCAAATCTCTCTCTCTCTCTCTCTCTCTCTCTCTCTCTCTCTCTCTCTAATATATATATATATATATATATATATATATATATATATATATATATATATATATAGAGAGAGAGAGAGAGAGAGAGAGAGAGAGAGAGAGAAATGGAGATATACTGGTGTATCCTTTCTGCAGACAATGTTATTCACTTTAGGGTAAGCTTAAACTGGCTACACATGGCCTTCAGTAACCCCATCTTTGCTGTAGGTTTCCTTTAAGTTTAATATAATTGCTTGATAGTAAACCTGCATGAAAATTATGTCCCCTGGCTGAAGGCTTTAATGTATTTATATACAGGCACACCTCCGCAGTATGGTCACTTACATGTCATATTTCAAAACATATTAAAAAAAAAGTCAAGGTCAGTAACTGTTTCGTGTACTGACCCACCCATTTTCAGCAGTTCAGTATAGTGGTGAGTGTTGACTATTCTAGATGTTACCTTTTTCATTGCCATGCCCACCATTCCGTTCCATAAGCCATCAGCCAACTTGACTCCAAACGTTCCCACTCGAGGCTGTACATACGTATACCTGAAGAGAAAGCGTTTTTTTTTTTTTTTTTTTTTTTATGTAGAAAGTTCAAAATTATATCAGTTTAATAATAATAATAATAATAATAATAAAAATAATAGTAAGAATAACTGCGTTCCTCTCTTCTAGAACATCTTACCGTACCACGTTTTTCGCATTGTTTTATAAACATGTACAGTCGCCAAACTTTCCACCTGGGCCACCTAGCCGCGAGAGGTGGGTAACGGGTGCTGGCAACAGTGTATCTGTTTGTTCGTGTGTACATGCTTGACGAAAGTTCGGGTCATCAACTCTCTTCGTCCGTAGTGAACCTCCGTCAGAGTCAGAGTTCATCCCAAAGATGGCTGGGTACGGAGTTCGGTGGGAAGAAAAATGTCTCAGGAGAGGAGTAAGGCGGCTTCCATCGGCTCAGCCAGTTGCAGGAAACTGGTCTCGCGGAAAATTGTTGTGTGCCACAGGTCGCGCTGACCAAGGCCAAATAAATGTGACTATATTAATTTTATAATAAGGTAGTATATATAATAGTATGATATAAATATGTACTATTATATATAATACAATAATATATATTATATTATACTCATTTGACCTTGGTCCGTGCAACCTGTGGCACGCAACAATTCCATGCAACCAGTTTCCTGCAACTGGTCGAACCGGTGGGAGAGCTGCTTAAGGGGGAAGCTTGGCATAATGAAGGCCAAGGCAGGCGCCGGACGGGGAGGTTACGTTATTCATACCGCCAGTGATAATTTTTGAGATTTATTGGCATTTCACTATTTGCAATCTTAACCGAACATTTTTTTTTTTCACTGATACCAAAACATGTTAATGCATTATATAGTATACTGGACTCGTTCCAAGCCTTTCTCTCTCTCACTCTCTCCTTATATCAGTAATTCTATTTCATAGGGTTATCACTTGATACCATTATCAGTATAGGTTGAGGAATACAGTTACCTAACATCTACGTCCAGTTACAAGTAAGATTACCTGCCATATTCACATCACCAATGACACTGACCAATACACATTAAGATGATATTTAGATACTGTTAACTGTTGTTTATTTCCTCGTTGGTAGTACTTCAGGTAGATGTTTGTGTGTGTTCTGTGATGCACCACGAAGAGGTAGGAGGTCAAAATACTGTCACCTCAACAGGCAAAGAGTTTATGCATACTGTTGTCGAGTGTGGCTATTGTAATGCTACGTGTTTTAGGCTCGGCGTCCCGTTCCTCAAACACCTAACGTGTGGCGGGGTTCTCTTTCAAGACCGGGGCTTAGGACAAATAAGGGAGAGGCAGGACACAAAAACTCCAGGCAATAACCTTACACGTGTATTACTCAGTCAGACAAGGGAAAACAGCAGATGTTACAAACACAATATTCTGGTCGATTATAAACACTTATATCTAGATAATGTAATTAGTATCTCACAGGATACTATGAGAGCATACAGTGAAATAACACTCGAGGCGGAGTATTCCGGATTAGTACAATCCAAGGTCTCTTAGCGCGTGGAGAGGTTAGAGATGATGTTCACTAGGGGAGGGGTAAGGTACTGGAGTCTAATTATGATTATGGTAGTATGAGGCGGAGTTTACTGGTACCGTGTTCACTTTATTTTTTTCTAGGTGCAAGGGATTTTTGATTAATTATTATTACAATCTCCACGGCTTGGGTATTTCTCTTATTGTTGTATGATGGTTATACTGTGTCGGTCTTTCTCACTTGCACTTAGGTTCGTGATTAACAATTCCTTGTTCCGCCTTGTCACTGTTAGATCTTTATTATTCCACTTCTGCTTAAAAACACTTGGGTCTATTACTATTAACTCACTGTTCCGCCTCGTCACTGTTTCACTACAATATTGGTACAGTCACTGTCCTGTGGGTTACTGGGCGGCGGGTGCGGTGGAGACAACCCGACTTTACTTCTGCCGGGGCTGGGGCACCACCAGGGGAGGCACGGGATCACACGCAGGGGCATCTTCTTTCGTCCGGGGCTGCAGGTGGCAAAGGGGCCCGTACTCTCCGGGCTGGGGACAAGAGTATGGCCCTCAGGACTGGGGACGAACAACTGCCTGAATCGCTCATCCAGACTTCTGACGGGGGTGGAGGTCCTCCGCCGCCGAGGCATAGGGAGTTCCCACCTGGGCATTCTAGGGAGGGCCTGTGGTTCCCGAGGGCTGTGTCCCCCAGAGCTGGGCAGCGCCGACAGGGAGAGGCTGCGGCATCGGTCTGCATCGGGGGCCGTCAGGTGGGTCTCCTCCAGAGCCAGTTGTAGGGAGCAGAGGCCGGGGGAAGCTATAGGGCCTCTCCAGTACTCCTCCACGCCCTCTGCGTCGGGGGTCGGGGAACTCGTGTCACACTGGGGTGGCGGGGCGGCTCTCTGCCGCTTCCGGCCGTGGGGCCTGGCTACTGGCCATGGCTTCTCAGGGGCACAACTACAAGGTGCCAAGGCCCGGCTACTGGCCGTGGCCTGAGAGGGTGAATAACTGCCAGCAAACCCAGGGGCACCTTCGGAGTGGCTACCGGCCGTCTGATGAAGGCGGGAGCGGCTACAGGCCAACTCCTTCAGGAGGGGTGTAGAGCAGCTACCAGCCGACTCAGGGGCAACACCTTTGGAGCGGCTATCAGCCATCTGACGAAGGCAGGAGCGGCTACAGACCAACTCCTGCAGAGGGGTGTGGAGCGGCTATGGGCCGACTCAGGGGAAACACCTTTGGAGCAGCTACCGGCTGTCTGGCAAAGGCGGGAGTGGCTACAGGCTGACTCCTTCAGAAGGGGTGTAGAGAGGCTACAGGCCGACTCAAGGGGAACACCTTCGGAGCGGCTACCGGCCGTCTGACGAAGGCGGGAGTGGCTACAGGCCGACTCCTTCAGGAGGAGTGGAGAACGGCTATGGGCCAACTCAAGGGGAACACCTTCGGAGCGGCTACCAGCCATCTGACGAAGGCGGGAGCGACTACAGGCCGACTCCTTCAGGAGGGGGTTTGGAGCGGCTACCGGCCGTCTCCGGAAGGACACCTTCTGATGAAGGTGGGAGCAGCTACCGGCCATCTCCTGGTTACCCTCAGGACGGCTACAGGTCGCTTCCTTAGCGAGGGGAGAGCGGCTACCGGCTGTCTCAAGAAAGAAGACACCTTCAGAGAGGCTACTGGCCGTCTCCTGACAAAGGCGGGAGTGGCTACAGGCTGACTCCACTGGGGTGCTGGCAGGAGCTGGACAGACAACTCCACCTATAAGCTGGTTGGTGGAGGCTCACCCGGAAGGTAGTGCAGGATTCCTGCTATGGCAATGACGGGCAGGCTCCAGGTCACAGGGGAGTGCGGCCCGGGCTGACTTAGGCCGTTGTCGCACCGAGTCCCGGTGCGCTGCTGCTACTCCGTGGGGTCGTTGTGGGGGTGTTTGGGAGTTCACGTGGGCACTATGCTGAATTCCTGGTGGAGGTGGCTGGACATTCCAAGGGGCACTATGCTGCATTTCAGCTATTATGACAGCTATGTTAATGATTTACTGTATCATATTTCATATGAATATGGTCATTACAGCACACCTTTATAGTCCATTCATCTAACGAATGATTAAACTGCACATTACAAGGATAATTGATTGTGAGCGGTGCCACATATGTGAGGTCACACATTTTATCTACAGTTCCTGTCTCTCCTACTTACTTTAAATTATTATCGGCCCACTGAGTAATCTTGGAATGATTAATGACCTAACTTATCTAATCCTGTCTCAGATTAAGAATGATAATTATTTCAGTAGGCTTAATCGAGACTGGCACAGGACTGGCGAAATGCAAAATGAACAGTCAGACACCGGTATATATTTTTCTACCGTAAGGGCCGGTCACACGACAGCTCTTCCCCCCAATATTCAGTAGACAGTTTTTAGCCATAGGTTTGTCATGTACTAATAAAAAAGAATAGTTTATAAATATGTAACATATGTAAAGATGCGGTCTTTTAGATTATTTTTACTTACTGTTTTCAATATTCACATTACCCAATACTTTCAAGAAGTTCCTTTGAAGTTCTATTGGCTAAAAATTGTTGAATAAGTATTGGGATGAACTCTGACGGAGGTTTGCAACAGAAGACGAGAGTTGATGATCCGAGCTTTCGTTGAGCATGCACACACGAACAAACAGATACACTGTTGCCAGCACCCGTTACCCACCTCTCGTGGCTAGGTGGTCTAGGTGGAAAGTTTGGCGACTGTACGTACATAAGCCCCAGTCACACTGCAGGTATGACTTGTCGCAAACCTGAATATCGCAAAACCAGTCCCCAACCACAGAGGTCTCCAAGCAGTCGTGCCACCGATTGGCTACCTGTGGTCATCCAGTGTCTGTCCAGCGTCTGTCCAGTGGGCGGCCGAACGGCAACCATGGCCAGGTACACACAGGACAAGACACCGACAGGTGGCCGGCTGGTCCACATCCTGTTGCAGTTTCGACCCCGACCACTAGACCGACACCAACCATGGATTGGCCGGCGGCTGGTGTTGGTCCAGCCCATCACCTGTCGCTCGACCAATTGCCGGCTGGATGGCGGCAGGACTTCAACCACCACCCCAGACAGGAGGCTTGTGGATGGTGGCCGCCGCAGTCCAGTCATCGCCTTGATGGAGTGCAGACGGCCACCGCACAGAGCAGGTGGTGACCAGCCTCCTTCCGGATGGCAACCACAGCTTAAAAATCAGTGTCGCCGACCAGTCGCAGTCCATAAGCCAGCCAGACGCAGTCCAACCTCCCACCAGGTGGCTTCTGTGCCACATCAGTGGTCGCGGGGAGGTTTTTCATGCAGCACGAGAAACCTCGTGTCGATTTTTTGGTCGCCATGGTGGCCTGCGGCTAGACCGAGACATATGAAGACCGGTCGTAAACCTCACCAAAACCACCCACGGCTTGCAGGTCGTGGGTGGTATGCGACAAGTCGCACCTGCAGTGTGACTGGGGCCATATTCTGCTTTTGGAGTTAAAACGCTTAGTCGTTTTTCATTTTTACACTGATGGTAATGTTGTTGCTGTTGATGTTGTTGTTGTTGTTGCAAAGCAATATTACTGCGTCATGAAACAAGCAAATATCCTGATGTAAAAATCACGTGACCGCATTGGTGGCGTATGTGAAGGGATGACATCCCACAATGCACTCAGTGAGAAGTAGAAGTAGTTGTTGTAGCAGCAGCAGCAGCAGCAGTAGTAGTAGTAGTAGTAGTAGTAGTAGTAGCAGCAGCAGTAACAGAAGTAGTAGCAGTAGTAGAAGTAACAGTGGTAATAGCAGCAGCAGCAGCAGCAGCAGCAGCAGCAGTAGTAGTAGTAGTAGTAGTAGTAGTGGTAGCAGCAGCAGCAGTAATAGTAGTAAGCGGACGGGAGCCCATTCTACACCATGTAATAAGATATCAGAGTGATATCTGCCCTCTTCCCTTTATTTTGGAACCTTTATAAATATCGGAAGGGGGCTTATCCCCTCTAAAAGATAATAATGGAAAACTTATATAGTGGAAGACATTATCGAGGTACCAGACTAACCGATCTGAGAAGTTTCGTTGATATCCATGTGCTCACTTTCCCCTATTTCTGACGTTTTTTTTTTTTTTTTTTTTTTTTTTTTTTTTTTTTTTTTTTTTGGGGGGGGGGGGGCGGAGGGGGGGGGGAAAAGAGGCTGACCCCAAAACTGAGGGGAGGGGTCACGCTCTGCAAATATCGCATCTCGGATCAGGAATGTGTTGTGGCGAGGTGACTGGTAACTGGAGATGCAAACCACAACTACAGTAGTTCAAAAGTGCTTACACAGGACAGACACATTTGAGCGATCTGCACAAAAAGCAGATATCATTTCCACAGAATATAAGCGTCTAGCTTATTCCAGATCGAATCAGGTGTCCAGGAGGTAATACCTTTCTATAAACTTTGACTTTGACCCTTGACCTTGGCCTCTGTTCGACCTGCATCAAAATCGAATCACTTTTTGCCGCATTCACACACGATGTCATTTTTCATGTAAACCGGCAAGGCATTCATGATACTTATTGCAATGAAAGATTATACATAAATACATACACACACACATACAATACCTAATATATACATAACATACATACAGTACTTGTATGCATAGAAACAGACCCGATCATAAGAGCAACGACTTCGGGGTCGCTAATTAATGTGACATTAGAAACAAAAAAGTGTTCTTGTATTCACTGTATTACTAGGAGTGAGCAGGATCATGAAATTATATACATACGGTACACACACACACACACACACATATATATATATATATATATATATATATATAGATAGATAGATAGATAGATAGACAGATATATATATATATATATATATATATATATATATATATATAGATAGATAGATAGATAGATAGATAGATATAGATAGATAGATAGACAGATATATATATATATATATATATATATAGATAGATAGATAGATAAATAGATAGATAGACAGATATGTACTGTATGTACCGTTGGCCAAGAAGAAAGTGCAACCAAATACGCTTAGTGTGTGGCGATATCTGGCAGCTGCTCTGTAGTAGACACTCGTATTTTTTCAATGGATCACTCAGAATCTACAACCTTTGTAAGGATGCACGTGATTGGCTGAAGCCTTCAGTATCGGAAAAAATGTTTTGTCCCTTATTTATTACTGAATAATAATACGTGGCAAGAAGTAATCTATACAGATGATGTCTATGTACTAAATAAGCAAGCTATAATTACAGTTATAGTAAGAATAACACGTAGCAATGAGTACCAATTAACTTATGGTACTGTGTTTCGGGGGTTAGTTTCGAAAGATTTTGACCTTTGGAGCAGCGGAACCTGTCCGAGGCACATTGTCTAATTGGTGTCGGTATCTATCGAGATGCAAAGTTTCCTTACGAAATGGGCTAATATGAGACGTTAGGTAATTACACACGTTCTGAATATTAGTGTAATATGTAAGTGATATAAGATTGGCCATTCCAGTTCAACATCACTAGCAATGCATATTTTGTAAATCGTTTATGCAAGTCTTATAATATTCCCTCAGTACGATGTCATTTATAATTAATTCATTTTGGTTACAGAAAGTTAAATTTAAGTAAGATAGAATAATTGCCTGCTCAGCTAAAGGACCTACCTTAACTATTCCCCCTAGTATTATGATTCATAACCGAGTACTTGATGCAGTTTAACTACTTCATTGCAAAGTGATACTGACAGCAGCGAGTGTCCACACTATGAATCTGGCAGCACGCTACTTGTGCTCCACCCGTGAGTAGGGTCTCAACCTCGGGTAAATTACCCCCAGCGCAGTCATTGCAGTCATTCTGCATTTAAACACATTTTTCGTTATATATACGCTAGGTCCAGTGTCTACATAAACGGATGTATTGGTTGTGTATATTATGGCCAACAATCCAAAAGTATTTGGAATATAAAAAACAGCATAGGTAGGCTGCAATGCTCTAGTAGGTTAACCAGGGATCAAACTCGCTACCCTAAACCGGCAGCCATTCACCCTTCCTCCATTTCCCCATGTCAGTGCGCCTCGCCACATCACCATCAATTCGACAACAGTTATAACCTGACCACCTTGCATATTGTGATGTTCGTGTAGAAACTATAAACACCTATTAAATGGTTGAATTTCGATAAGATTCAGTGTCGTCTGCTTTAATTTCATAGGATTTCTACTATGAGGAGATTGCTCCAGTCGAATTGGAGGGGCCTAAAAGCCGTGCTCGGCGTACCTCTTTACACCGCACGTTGTTCCTATGAATCCTTCCTCCCTTCTCATCTCACTATGGTGTGGAAAGGAGGGATACCTTTAACAATTATATATCCTCATGCCTGTCGTTGCATCCATACGTGTTACTGCCGGGCATCAGTGTTGTTTTATTTTATTTCATTTTATTTTTGTCAACTATCACTTATTTCTATGTAGTTCACGATACCGTAAATATTTTATGAAAAGGAGGGTAGGAATATCTAGGTAAGAAAACTGTGAAATAACGAAATAGAGACGACGGAAATTTTCGGCACTTAATCTTACATTATACCGACACATAATTATATGCTGCGTACTATTAATTATACGAGGCTAGCTAAACTGATATCGTCAAATAGGAGTTTGTGCTGTGACCGAGAATATCTGAGTTATATCGGACACTAACACGCTCATCAAGATATATAACTGTTGGTAATGAGTAATATACCTACATGTTCTATAGTAACATTGAAGGTTACTATTGTATTTTGCTTTGATCAGTGATACTTTAAGATATTATTAATCACAGGGAAGTGTGTATCGGGGCTCCAACACGTTCTCGTAATTCACAGTGTAACCATGTGCTCAAAAGTCAAACCACTGCTTTACATTTATTTTTATTTATACACCTTCTGTTCATACCTTTAATGCACAGGTTTTATATTTCCATCCCATACATATTATTCCACTGTAAATAAATACATTTAATTTTTACTTGCTAACATAAGTAGGGAAACAGAAATATCAACCTGCATGAGAGTTATTAAATGTGCTCCATAAAAGGCATCACAAGGGAGTGTTACAAGAAACAATATTACTGGACAGTTCAGTACTTTGTCCAACCACCAGTCTTCACGATTACACTGTGGAGGCGCTCTGGGACGGAAGCCACGTGCTTGTGAATGAGTCTGTTTCCCTCTCATGACTAGCCACTCCGATGTCATGTGTTGCATGAGTTGCTCAGGCGTTCTTTCCTGTGCTGGCTCCCACGTATTCACAATGTTAGCCCGCACGTTTTCTGTAGGGTTCAGGTCAGAGCAGTTGCTCGGCCAGAGTATATCAACGTGGCGCTGTTCGTCAAACCACTACCCTAGCTGTGTGAACAGGGCTGTTATCCTGTATGATTATAATGGTCTCTGGATATGGGAGGGCGTAGAAGCGGACAGGGGGCATCATCACTTCCTCAAGTAGCTCCGAATACTTACCTGGAGTGAACCTATCCTCTGTCTGTGTGACCTGCCCAACCCCAAGGTGACCAGATTCCGGCTTTTAGGCGGGACAGTCCCGCCTTTTTTACATCTGTCCCGATTATTCAAATTGTGGCTGAAATGTCCCGCTTTTTGAGCAAATTACCTAAAATGTCCCGCGTTTAGAAAAATACTATTACAATAGCTATAACATGACCTTCTTTTATGAAATGATGATGAATTAGTAAAATTATGCATAATCCAAACCAAATGAAATAATAAATGGTTAATATATAATCTGTAATTCTAACTGGTAACTTTAGTCAGCCCATTCACCGCACCGTACTGTATATTGGAGATCGTTTGAGACGTTAGTGTTTGATTAACAGCCTCAGGGTGAGGCGATGCGCAGCAGCAGTCGCTGTCACTCGCATAAGTCACTGTATTATATATATATATATATATATATATATATATATATATATATATATATATATATATATATATATATATATATATATATATATATATATCCATCCATCCATCCATCCATCATCTAGTCCTACATTGCCACATGAGGAGCGTAGGAGCCCGGGGCTAGGCAGTTGGTCTCGACATTTAAGATGAGAGTGACCAGCCTCACTCATCCCTGAGTGGCATTAGCATTACATGAGCAATCAACCCCAACCATCCCTTGGATATAAACCTTCACCGGCTCAATCCGACTGGAGCGCAATAATTACCCACTAAACCACCAGGTGCCAAAATTTGGCTATATGGTTACCACCCAGCGTAGTAAATGGTTTCCTAGTGTACAGGAAACCATTTGGCTTGTCACTCAGTGTAGAGTCACCCACAGGCAGAAGGAAAAGGAAAGTATGAAGGAAAGAAAGACAGAAGAGGGAGTGTAAAGTCACCCGTAGGCAGAAGGACAAGGAAAGAATGAAGGAAAGAAGACAGAAGAGGATGGAAGGAAAGACAGATGGAAGAGAGGAAAGGGCAGACACCCGAGAGCAGCACTACATCGAGTGAGTGGATGATGAGCGCCCCCACCTACCACAATATATATATATATAGAGAGAGAGAGAGAGAGAGAGAGAGAGAGAGAGAGACACACACACACACACACACACACACACACACACACACACACACACACACACACACGTTACAATGTCCCGTTTTTAGCTCCAATAAAATCTGATCACCTTATCCAACCCCCTACAGGAAAATTCATCCCCACACGTTGCACACATGACCGCTGCGAGCTATTTAGTAGATGTTCTCAACATACCTAGAAGACATGTTATATAATGTATAAAGACATGTTTTGGTTCTTATTTCGTATGTTCACACTTGTAATATATATATATATATATATATATATATATATATATATATATATATATATATATATATATATATATATATATATATTTATTTAATTACCTCGTATTGTCTCTCCTCCAGCAGTGAGGTTTCCCATGAGATGTGGAGCGGAATGTTTTCTCATCAGAGAAATCTACTCTCCCCCAGTGGTCCAAGCCATCCTCCACATAACGCTGGGCAAACTGAAGCCGAAATTCCCGATGATGTTCCGTTAACCTGGGTTTGATCGCTAGTGTTCGGTGGCGATAGCCAATTTCCTTCACCCTCTGCCGTATAGTCTCCGCAGACACATCCAGCTGTAACTGTTCTCTAGCTGCCACCGCGTTGCTGAGTGGATGGGTTTCAAAATACTCTCATACGCTGATCCTCTTCAGCCGTGGTTTTTCTCACCCGTCCAGGTTTAGGGTGATCTCTCAGGTTGCCTTCCGCCTCCCACTTCTTGAGCCAGCGATATACAGTGGTGCGGTGAATGCCAAGTTCCTCTGCTATATTGCAGGTTGATAGGCCACTCTCTCTCATTCCTATTAACCTCCCTCGCAGGGCATGTTTGTCACCTTGACGTCGTTCTCTATTTGCTGCCATGACGCGCTATGACGGTGTGGGTGAGAGCTATGAATCCCTGATCACATAATTTTATGATGTGAGGCAATGAATGACACGTCATGGCAGCACGCTCTTATTATCTCATCTATTGATTCAACCTCAATATCTATTCAAGACCAACATATTTATGATAATCAATTACTTTCATTAATCAGTATTACTGACTCACACAATACAGACTGGATTATATTCAGTAGTTTTGATGCATGGTAACATACTTGCCTTTCACTGCTTAGACCATTATACGAAACCATTCTGCTACCGCTAGACTCCTCCTGTGTGCTATGATGCCAACTACTGTGATTATGATCTGATATTAAAGCATTTTCAGTTTCCGTAGTTTATCATCTCACATATTTCAATATAGTCCAGTCGTTACTGGTGAACGTGTTAGTGTCTGATACAGTTCTCAGATATTCTCGGTCACAGTATTACTAAGCACAAACTCCTATCTGACGATATCAGTTTAGCTAGCCTCGTATAATTAATAGTACGCAGCATATGATTATGTGTCGGTATAATGTAAGATTAAGTGCCGAAAATTTCCGTCGTCTCTATTTCGTTATTTCACAGTTTTCTTACCTAGATATTCCTACCCTCCTTTTCATAAAATATTTACGGTATCGTGAACTACATAGAAATAAGTGATAGTTGACAAAAATAAAATGAAATAAAATAAAACAACACTGATGCCCGGCAGTAACACGTATGGATGCAACGACAGGCATGAGGATATATAATTGTTAAAGGTATCCCTCCTTTCCACACCATAGTGAGATGAGAAGGGAGGAAGGATTCATAGGAACAACGTGCGGTGTAAAGAGGTACGCCGAGCACGGCTTTTAGGCCCCTCCAATTCGACTGGAGCAATCTCCTCATAGTAGAAATCCTATGAAATTAAAGCAGACGACACTGAATCTTATCGAAATTCAACCATTTAATAGGTGTTTATAGTTTCTACACGAACATCACAATATGCAAGGTGGTCAGGTTATAACTGTTGTCGAATTGATGGTGATGTGGCGAGGCGCACTGACATGGGGAAATGGAGGAAGGGTGAATGGCTGCCGGTTTAGGGTAGCGAGTTTGATCCCTGGTTAACCTACTAGAGCATTGCAGCCTACCTATGCTATTTTTTATATTCCAAATACTTTTGGATTGTTGGCCATAATATACACAACCAATACATCCGTTTATGTAGACACTGGACCTAGCGTATATATAACGAAAAATGTGTTTAAATGCAGAATGACTGCAATGACTGCGCTGGGGGTAATTTACCCGAGGTTGAGACCCTACTCACGGGTGGAGCACAAGTAGCGTGCTGCCAGATTCATAGTGTGGACACTCGCTGCTGTCAGTATCACTTTGCAATGAAGTAGTTAAACTGCATCAAGTACTCGGTTATGAATCATAATACTAGGGGGAATAGTTAAGGTAGGTCCTTTAGCTGAGCAGGCAATTATTCTATCTTACTTAAATTTAACTTTCTGTAACCAAAATGAATTAATTATAAATGACATCGTACTGAGGGAATATTATAAGACTTGCATAAACGATTTACAAAATATGCATTGCTAGTGATGTTGAACTGGAATGGCCAATCTTATATCACTTACATATTACACTAATATTCAGAACGTGTGTAATTACCTAACGTCTCATATTAGCCCATTTCGTAAGGAAACTTTGCATCTCGATAGATACCGACACCAATTAGACAATGTGCCTCGGACAGGTTCCGCTGCTTCAAAGGTCAAAATCTTTCGAAACTAACCCCCGAAACACAGTACCATAAGTTAATTGGTACTCATTGCTACGTGTTATTCTTACTATAACTGTAATTACAGCTTGCTTATTTAGTACATAGACATCATCTGTATAGATTACTTCTTGCCACGTATTATTATTCAGTAATAAATAAGGGACAAAACATTTTTTCCGATACTGAAGGCTTCAGCCAATCACGTGCATCCTTACAAAGGTTGTAGATTCTGAGTGATCCATTGAAAAAATACGAGTGTCTACTACAGAGCAGCTGCCAGATATCGCCACACACTAAGCGTATTTGGTTGCACTTTCTTCTTGGCCAACTGTACATGTATACGTTACAGGGAATTTGTGTAACTAGTGATTTCATGAAATCCCTAGTAAATTCGTGAAATGAGTTTAAACTGGGATAGATTAATTTAGGTTTGGTTAATTTAGGTTGCCGTTAGGTTAGTCTGGGATAATCTAGGTTAAATTTAGGTTTTGTTAGGCTAGGTGAATTTAGGTTATGTTAGATTATTTTTGATGACCGTTTAACATAACTTAGCATTCACTTAAATTAATCTAATCCAACCTAACCTAACCAACCTAGCCTAACCTGACCTAAACTTAACCTAAAATAACCCAGCCTAACCTAACTGCAGCCTAAATTAACCTAACCTAAATTAAGTCATCACAGTTAAACTAAATTCACGAAAATACTAGGGATTTCATGAAATTACTGGGTACACAAATTCCTTTTAACATTATATATATATATATATATATATATATATATATATATATATATATATATATATATATATATATATATATATATATATATAAAGGGTGCAAGGAATAAATGTGTTGGGAGAGTTAAATGATTCTTTGATCACGAAGGAGGAAGTGGAGAAGGCAGTAAAGGTGATGAAAACAGGGAAAGCTGCAGGTATGGATGGGTGTGCTGTGGAATGCCTGAAGGGTGGTGGAGTGACTATTGTTGACTGGTTACTAAGACTGTTGGATGTGTGCTTTGTGAAAGGTACGGTGCCAATTGACTGGGCGAGTGCTTGCGGGGTCCCGTTATATAAAGGAAAAGGTGATAAGTATGAATGTATTAGCTTTAGGGGTATAAGTCTGTTCAGTGTTGTAAGTAAGGTGTATGGTAGAGTGTTAATTATGAGAGTTAGAGAGGGTACAAAGGGAGTGATTGGTGATGAGCAGTGTGGGTTTAGGAAAGGGAGGGGATGCGTGGATCAGGTGTTCGCTGTGAGACAAGTGTGTGGAAAGTATTCAGCGAAAGGCAAGGATGTGTTTTGGGCATTCATGGATTTAGAGAATGCGTATGATAGAATTGATAGGGAGGCATTGTGGACTGTTTTAAGATTGTATGGAGCTGATGGTAGGTTACTAAAAAGGGTGAAAAGTTTTTATGTAAATAGTAGAGCGTGTGTAAGAGTGGGAAATGCTGAGTGATTGGTTTCCCGTGAGAGTGGGGCTGCGACAGGAATGTGTGATGTCGCCTTGGTTGTTTAATATTTATATGGATGGTGTTGTAAGGGACGTGAATGCAAAAGTTTTAGGTGGAGGTCTGAATCTGGTGAATGTTGATGGTGGAGAGTGGAATCTGATGCAGCTGCTGTTTGCAGATGATACTGCACTGGTGGCTGATTCAGAAGATAGATTGAGACAGTTGGTAGAGGAGTTTGGAAGGGTGTGTGATAGGAGGAAATTGAAAGTAAATTAGAATAAGAGTAGTGATGAAGTGTACGAGGTTGGTAGATGGTTAGGGGATGAATATAGTTTTGAATGGTGGGTTGCTTGAGGAGGTAGAGTGTTTTAAATATTTAGGGTCACATGTTGCTGTGGATGGAAGAATAGATGCAGAAGTGAAGTTTAGAATGAATGAAGTAGGTAAGATGCTGGGAGGAATGAAAAAAGTGTTTAAATGTCGTTTGCTTAGAATGGATGTAAAGAGAAGGCTGTATGAGGATGCTGTGGTACCGACTGCATTATTTGGGGCTGAAACATGGAATATGGGCGTAGCAGAGGGGAAAAGTTTGAATGTAATGGAGATGAGGTGTCTGAGGAGTATATGTGGAGTGACGCGTATGGATCGAGTGCGAAATGATGAAATGCGAAGGAGAACTGGAGTTGTTTGGGAGATGACTGGTAGAGTTGAGCTGAGAATGTTGCAATGGTTTGGGCATATGGAAAGAATGGATAATGAGCGATTGGTGAAAAAGATAACTATATCTGATGTGAGAGGTGTAAGGCTGAGAGGGAGACCACGAATAGGATGGATGGACAGTGTGAAGAGAGCGCTGGATGCGAGAGGGATGTCTGTTGAGCAAGGAAGAGTGGCTGTGCGTGATAGAAATAAATGGAGAGAAATTGCGAATGAATAAATGATGACTCAGCCCTGAGGGGATTTTCTCCCACATTTGGTCTGATCAGCTAGTCAGGTCAGGTGCAGATAAGGGGATGCGTCTATTATGATGAGGCAGGGGTAAACCAGCTCTGCTGTCGGGCCCTGCTGCGGATGTCACTGATGGCACCACACAGTTGACACTTGTGCGGTGTGGTGCGGTGAGGATCTGTCCTTTCTCCCCTTTGAGGCTAAGATGCGAATGAATGTGTTTGAATGGATGAGTAAATGGGGAGTGTGTCGTCCTGTCTCGGCTACCTCCTTTTCCTTGGGAGAAGCAGCCTACAGTAGTTATATATATATATATATATATATATATATATATATATATATATATATATATGTGTGTGTGTGTGTGTGTGTGTGTGTGTGTGTGTATGAAAGGATGAAAAGGTGTGTACTGGATGCAAGAGTATATGGAGGTTGGGGGAGTGAACTTTCGGACCACCACTTGGTGGTGGTCAGAATCTAAGTTCAAACAAAAGGGAGAAATAGAAGAAGGGAAGGATGGGTGGAGGTAGTTCTTATAAGGAGCGTAGTAAAGTTACATGAGGATAGAAAAAAGGCAGAATATAAGAGGGAAGTGAAGGAGTGATTGGGTAAATATAGATTGGAGCAGATGGGGGACGTGGAAAGTGTGTGCAAGATATTCACAAAAGAAATCTGTGCAGCATGTGAGGTGGTGTGTGGGGTGAAGAGAAGACGAAAGGGGATGCAGAGAACAGCATGGTGGACTGAAGAGGTGAGACAGGCTATGGCACAAAAGAAGAGTATATAGTG
This sequence comes from Coenobita brevimanus, assembly GCF_032717465.1. Lineage (NCBI taxonomy): Eukaryota > Metazoa > Arthropoda > Malacostraca > Decapoda > Coenobitidae > Coenobita > Coenobita brevimanus. The sequence continues at coordinate 27,759,521 of NC_137019.1, read as the reverse complement.
AGTGGATGAGAAACAAGGCCGTCGAAGAAGTTGAGAGACGGGAAGAGAGAGTTATATGTGGAGAGGAAGAGAGAGGTGAAATGATTAGTAAGAGAGAGTTAGAAGAGAATGAATGAGGAATTTGGAAGGAATTTGAGTTTAAAGTGGAGGGTATGAAAGAAAATGTCCTGGAAAAGAGGTAAAGAGAGTTAGACAGGGTGCCAAGGAAGTTAGTCGGGGAGTGAAAGATGAAATGCACACTCCTGCCACCAGACCCCCCACCCCACTACGGAGCCGCAGCCCCACTCCCACCCCGGGAAGACACCACAGTGGGCCAGGTAGACACGATGCTGGCCCAAAGCAAGACAGGCTCAGGTGCGCCCCGACCTTGTGTCCCTCTTCCCCTCAACCTGCCCAACCACGACGTCGCAGTGATGGGAGACTACATCTCGGCCAGACCAGCCTTCACCAGGATCAGGGTGGGACTGCTCCAGATTCAGTCCCAGGCAGCACCGTGGTAATGGTCACTGTATGTACCGGGGAAGGGACAGCCACTGTACGCCCTTCTGCTGCAGCCACATCTGGAGTCCGCCTCGGTGTGACGGCCATTGGATGCACACCGACAGGCAAAGGTAGGAGGAGTGGAACCGCAACGACGGCCACTGTACACGTAGGGGAGGGAACAGCCACTGTACGTCCCTCATCCACCTCCTCCTCCTCCTCCTCCTCCTACGGGAGTAGCACCGCGGTAAAGGACACTGTATGTACTGGGGAGGGAATGGCCACTGTACGTCCCTCAGCTACTTCCCGTCAGGCAGGCAGACCCGTGGCGATGGCCACTGTATGCGCTGGGGAGGAAACGGCCACTGTACATCCCTCATCTGCCTCTTCCTCCTTTCAGGAGCAGCACCACGGTAGCAGCCACTGTACATACTGGGGAAGGAACGGCCACCGTACATCCTTCTGCTGCTATACCAAGGGTCTGTGGAACTGCGGCAATGGCCACTGTACATGCTGGGGAAGGGACAGCCACTGTATGCCCTTCATCCACAGTCCTGAGAGTTCTCCTGGAGAAGGTCCCTGGCGCGGCCCACTCTCCACCTGGTGGCCGTGCGGGACGCCCTTCTGTCTCTCCAGGTCTGGTTCCCCGGAGATGTTACCATTCCAGGAGTGGTGGCGAGGTCCGATAGCTGAAGGTGGGATCCACACCTTCCAGCCTGCCCCTGGACGACGGCCGGTCCTGATGGATGCCCCACGGATGAGGTGCTGCAGCCAGCCCCCGACGGCGCCCCAGCCGTGAGGCGATCACAGTTCCTGGCCTCCCAGGGACACCCCTTGGACCCCAGGGAGGGACCGCCCTGGCCTCACTCACCGTTGGCCCTCCACCCAGAGTAAGAAGTGGCAGGCCCAGCTCCTTACATTGTTTGGCCCCAGCCCTGAGGGCCACTCCCCAGGTCGAGGCCCTGACAAGAGAGGGCCTCCCTGCTCCCCAGACCAGAAACGCACCCGGGCTGTGACGCCCCCAGTAGCAGTCCCGTGCCTACTGTGGGAGAACTTACCTGTAGGGTCCCTCCGACTTCTGGGCGCCACCTTGACTAAGTCCAGACAACAGCAGCCCAGTAACGACACGGCAAGATCTCAGTGTTGTACCAAAGACTCGAAAGTGACAGTGCCTATATATTATAAAGACAGTGAGACAGGAACACCACCAGTGAAAGTGTCTCTAACCTAATGTACCCAGTATACTGTGTCAATGCCCAAGTTCCCAGGAGTAGTGTAACATACAAGTGCTGTGGCGATACCTAAGTTCAACAGACCAATATACTATATAAGGACTGAGGAAATAGGACTGTATGAACTGTGTCACCATCCCTCTGTATTATTTTCCTGTACAATAACTCAGGTATTACCACAGTATATGTGTGACATGATGTACTATTGTTAACTAGCCTGTCACTATACCCATTCCACATCGTGTATACCATTGTATGTATATTGTAGGGAAACTAGATTAAGGCAATATATGTGTTAAGGTGTCCTGCCGAGTATTTATATCCTGTTCCTTTGTAAGTGTTCTAGTTCCGGTCTAGAAAGAGGACCCTGCCCAGTCGCTGGTGTCTTTAGGACGAGAAGTCGCTCAAAAAACATTCAGCATAACAAATGAAAATAATGGTAGATTACTAGTGGAGAAGAGAGAAAAAGTGAGCAGATGGAGAGAACACTTAGAAATTGTTGAACATAGAGCATGAAAGTAATGCAAGTATAAGTGGCATGGGGAATGGCTGGGAGATGGAGGGATGTGAGAAGAGAGGAAGAAATCAGTAGGATGGAAGTTGTGGAAGCAATGAAGAAAGTCAAAATGGGGAAAGCCCCAGGAATTGATGGAGTGTATGCTGACATGCTGAAGCATGGGGGAGATATAGTAATAGAATGGATGTAGAAAATGTGCAGATTGGCCTGGGAGGAAGGTAGAGTCCCGGAGGATTGGAAGTCGGGTATAATTATTCCCCTGTACAAAGGAAAAGGGGGAAAAGAAGTGTGTGGTAATCATAGGGGCATTTGCCTTCTTAGTGTAATAGGAAAAGTATATGGTAGGATACTTATTAACAGAGTTAGGGAAAGAACAGAGGAATTAGCTGGAGTAGAACAGGGAGGTTTTAGGAAGGGAAGAGGTTGTGTAGATCAGATATTCATTTTTAGATCTTTAGTGGAAAAGTTTCTAGAGAAGGGAAGTTGTATGCAGCCTTCATGGATTTGGAGAACAAATATGACACGGTGAATTGACAAGGATTGTGGAAAGAATTAGGAATATATGGAGTAGATGGGAAGTTGATAAGGCCATGAAGAGTCTGTATGAGGGTGCTAAGGCTGCAGTGCGTGTGGATAGTGAACTCAGTGAATTTTTCTATTTGAAGGTTGGATTGAAAAAAGGATGTGTCATGTCTCCTTGGTAGTTCAATCTGTACATGGATGTGGTTATAAAAGAGATACAAGGTAGGGCAATGGATGTTAGAGGGGCCCTAGTGAGAGAGGGCAGTTTTTGGAAACTCCCTGTACTGTTGTTTACAGATGATACTGTGCTGTTAAATGAAGACGAAGAGGAGCTGCAAGGCTTGGTGGATGAGTTTGGGAGAGAGTGTGTACGAAACGGAATCTTAAGGTGACTGTAGGGAAGAGTAAAGTGATGGTCTTCGAGAGAAATGAAGTCAGTGAATGTACAGTGAGATTGGATGGGGAGGAAATGGAGAATGTGAGTGCGTTTAAGTACTTGGGTAGTGTGATGTGTAAGGATGGAAGTTTAGAGGATGAAGAGGTTGGAAGGGTACAACACGGAAGAAAGGTTATTGGTTCCTTGAAAACAGTGATAAGAAACAGGGAAGTGAGTGTGCAAGTGTAAACGCTGCTACATGAAGCATTGTGATGCCAACTCTAACGTATGGAAGCGAAGCTTGGATCTTGTTGGAGGGACAGAAGTGTAGAGTGAGAGCAGAGGAAATGAGTTATTTGAGAGGAGAATGTGAAGTCACATGGAGAGACAGACTGACAAATGAGGAAGTGACGGAGTGCTTTGGTGTGGATGTGAATGTGATAGGAAGCGTTAGGAGAAACACATTAAGGTGGTTTGGCCATGTGGAGAGGATGGAGAGTGAGAGACTGACGAGTAGAGAGTATGTGAGTGAAGTGGAGGGGGGGGAGAGGGATGGGGAGGCCATGGATGAGATGGAGGGATGGAGTGGAGAGGTATATGAGAGAGGGGGGTGTGAGCTAGGAGGAGGGCAGTAAAATGGCAGGAGACAGGGCAACATGGAGGCGATTTGTTTGTGTCCACCCCTTACGGGATTAAGGCATCTGGCTATTAGATAGCAGACCATACACGATATCACATGCAGCGTGTGGCGTGAGTGGTGCTGAATCAAGGCCTCTGATTCTCCCTATGTGGACTGATTCCAATTCATTAAACCAGGTACAACCATCTCCGCTTCAAGAGATCATCAGCCTATACTCCACTGGCTGTGCAGTGCTGGATTGAATTCAGAGCGTGACAAAAATGTCGTCAACTCTCATGGTATTGATCGCATGCCGCTTGGTATGTCATATGGTCTTGCACACACCCACGCAGTCAAAAACAATTCAGATTCAACATAGATGTGCCTCACTGGCCCTGCTTTGAGTACGAGAGCTTCTTAGACACATAGGGAGTCCAAAAGATTTAAACAATAATACATTAAAAAACAGTGTTTAAGATAAATACTGATTACAGTCCTTCTGTACCCTCCACATACTTAAGCAACCACCACACCCTAACACGACTGAAAACTTCATGAGAAGGCCTCCTCCCCTGATCTCACTTTATTATATTGCGCTGTACAATATACATTACCTTTACACTAGCCACTCAAATCGCCAGGAAAGTAGTACCTGATTTTCTCTGACAAGGATAGTATGTTTTCACCCATGTTTGCTTGTTTGTGTGTTTGTTTGTTAGTAGGATTACTCGGGAAACAAAAGAGAGATTTCGGCAAAATTTGATGGGTACATAGCTCATATCCCAGGGAACAATCGATTAACTATTGAGACCGATGTTTTTTGGTTTATCTGCCAGCACGATTACTCAAAAACTAAAAGAGCTCCACCGATTGCAAGAAGATAACACTGATCAACAAAAATAAAATTACTTCATCATTCTGAACTGAAATGGTCTGATTCTAGGGTAATCGTAGGTGCTGAACTCGAATATGACATCAGTAAAGACGTATCAGGTCCGGTTCTTGAAAACCAGTATATCGGTGTATCTTGCTCACAGGATGTGACTCATATTTGTTTGTTTAGTTCCATCAATTTAATTTGTATTTTTGTTGCAGGTTACATATATTGTTTCCAATTCTATTTTTGCAGAAATTCTCAATCACTTTGACGGTGGTTAAAGATGTAACGCCGCAGACGTGTAAACGATCCTGACCGTTTTCGTTACATTTGTGGAGCATTCACCCCCGGAAAGCTTCAAGAAACCCATCACAAAGGCTGTTCGAGTGAACTACAAAAGCTACTTCAAATGTCCATTGGGCGACCAAGACAAGAAATGGGGGCCTCACATAGCGTGTAGGTCCTGTGTCAATCACTTGAGTGAATGGATACATGGAAAACGAAGTTCGGGTTTGCCATTCGCTGTAACAATGCTGTGGCAAGAGCCCAAAGACCACAGCAACGACTTCTACTTCTGTCTCATGAACATCAACGGAATAACTGTCAAGACACGAGCCACAGTACAGCACCCCAATATCTCTTCTGCAATCTGACCAGTGCTACACAGTGCAGAACTACCAGTTCCAATCCCACCTGCTGAACATAAGCTAAGCAGCAAATCTAATTCCAGTCATAGCCCCATGGATGATGACTACCAGGACGACTCAGGAAACAGTGGGCCCAAACCATTCAACCAGGGAGACCTTCATGATCTCATAAAGAACCTTGATTTGTCTAAAGAAACGGCAGAGCTCCTGGGATTAAGACTGTTGCAGTGTAACCTGCTGGAAGATTGAGTGCGCATCACTATGGCGTGTCATCGGCATAGACAACTGTCAGCATTTTTCAAAATGGCAAACAACCTTTCCTATTGCAATGATGCAGTGTCTCTCATGCAACAACTCAGCAAGTCTGATCCATACAAGCCGAATGATTGGAGACTGTTTATAGATTCAGGAAAAGACACTCTGAAAAAAGTCCTCCTACACAACGGGAATCTGCTTTCATCCGTGTCAGTAGCACATGCAGAGACGATGACCGAGAGCTATGAAACTATGAAAATTGTTCTTTCTGCTATCGAGTATGGGAAGCATCAGTGGAAAACATGTGGGGACCTCAAAGTGATCAGTTTACTTCTGAGCCTTCAGAACGGTTACACATTTGCTTTCCCTGCTTGTAAAACAGTAGAGCTAATCCCGGGCACTATGTAAGAAAAGAATGGCTGGCAAGACCAAAAGATGCACCTGGAAGGTTCAACTGTTTACACAAACCCCTTGTGGATCCAAAAAACATATTCTTGCCTCCACTGCATTTCATGCTGGGCTTGGCGAAAAATTTCGTAAAAGCTGTGGATCAAACGGGTACTGGGTTTCAATACTTGTCTATGAAGCTCGGTGGTGTGGTATCCGAAGCCAAGTTGAAAGCAGGGGTCTTGAATGTTCCTCAGGTCCGCATACTGGTTAATGAAGGTGACTTCATCAAGGCATTAAACCTCCTGGAGAGTGATGCATGGGAATCATTCATGAATGTCTCACAGAACTACCTTGGAAACCATTGTGCAGACAACTACGAAGAAACTGTGGCAGGCATGTTACGGAGTTATCAAGCTCCGGGCTCACGGATGTCCTGGAAGAATAATTTCTTTCACTCCCACCTCTATTTCTTCCTAGATAACCTCAGAGACATCAGTGACAAGCACAGCGAAAGGTTTCATCAAGACATTGCTATAATCGAGAGCAGGTATCAAGGCTGATTCAGTCCCAGCATGATGGGCGACTACTACTGGATGCTACAACATGAAGAGAGTCAGCTGAACAAGAGGAAAGGCAAAGTGCAGAATTTTTTTTTAGGACTTCATCACTTGCTAATAAAATGTGCACTGAATTTCCATATTTTTGTACATAAATCATCACAATACAGTGAACTTCCGATATTTTGGAATCCAATGGTTCGAAAAACCCGATGGTTTGGAATTTTTCAGCCCAGGGTCATTTTTAGCTCTTATGGGTTAAAAAAAATCAAGAAAAATCGGAAAAAAATAGAAAAATAGCCAAAAGCGGTGCTCCGAACTGTCACAAGTCGGCTCATGACATTAACTTTTGTGGAAAACCGCGAACTCTAGTGGAATCCCAGTGTTTATCGTTCAGTTTAACCGCTACATATTCACCCGGTCGGGAGTGTTTTTCAGGCAATTTTTCAATGAGTCATAAATGATCGTCTTTGTACAAGACATTAGCACTACCGCTGAGTGATTTATTATGGGCGTGTTTCGCTCATTCTAGCCGTTAGCAATGCGGCCACAACACTCGCCTCTTTTGCACGATTTAGAGTCGGTCAAGGTTTGAGCGCCGTGAAAGCAGGTTGGGCCAAGAGCGTAGCAGTGCCGCCGTTGTCCAGTTCCTGAATTTCCACCTACTGTGATTGGCGAGAGACTTAGCGAGTGCAGTGTCCTTCCAGTAACGAAGCCCAGTCATCTGCTTTATCCACTTTTCTGACCAGTATTTTCTTTTCATTTTTTTCCTAGGTTTAAGAGTTTAGCTTTTGAGTGAGTGAGTGCGATCTCCTTAGTTTGAATTCATTTTGAAATGTAACGTAAATTTATTTCTTTGTAATCAATAAATTTAACAGTTCTTTTTCTCGAGCTTAATGTAATGTAAACTCGTGTTTTATTTTCCATATTAAGTGTATTCTAGTTGCAGCTCCTAGCTTGCATAAACGCTTTGTTATTCATAACTGGTATTTAGGCCAGTCCTTTCGTATTAAGCTTAAAATCCGTTGTGCCATCTAGGAGTTAATGCATCAGCAAGAATCTGTTATCATTAATAGTATCAGTTATTGATTGTCAGGGGTGAAGTCACTTTCCCCAGAGGCTAACAGTACTAACAAACAGCAATTGTGAGGAATTAGTCTCTGCTGTGTACTGTTGAGAATGTTTATAAATTCTTGTCCTTAGAGAATCGGCGAAGCAAGCCAGAATAAAGTAATCATTGCTTGATTTTTAGCAAGACAATTCATTGTCCCTGCTCTCAGTATTATTGAAAATTATCTTTGAATATTGTATATACATTGAAAAACCCTGTGACAATTGGCGACCCCATTCCAGGATATTGACTCCTAGCTCTAAAGCTATTCACGAGATAATACTCACTCGTTCATACTTAGGTATTTATCATTACAGTCTATAGCCACTACCTTACTGGTGATTATTATTCGTTTTTATTAATTTACATAATAGTTTTCACAGTCAGTTGTTTGTTTAATTTTCTGTCTTTACTAGTTTAATTAGGTAAAACTGGTCACCACTAACCTGTGCCTATATTCTTTATTCTCGATTATTGACATCTTTCTCTGAAAAAATCGCAGTCAGTACTGAGTCGCTAGTTATTTAGATTGAGCTAGCATCATGGTAGCCAACGTCTATGTACAGGAAGCTAAAGATATGGGCCTTACTGACCCAGGAAATATCCAAAGCTACGTCCTCTCACGGTTTAATTAGGAGCAAGAACGTGAGAAAAATGCTTGTGAAGAGAGTAGAATCCAACGCGAAGATGAGCAAGAACAGCGGGAACACGAACAAAAACAACACAAGAGAGAACGTCAACACGAGTTAGAACAACGTGAGAGAGAACGTGAATATGAGCGTGAACAACGAGAACATGAACGTGCCAAGCGAGAAGCACGCAAAAAACATGAATTTGAAATACTGAAGCTCAAGCGAGATTCCTTGGCTTCAGACACATCTGGTGCAGCTGGTCCAAGCTCCATGAGCGCTCTCCCTGCACATGTTATGGCGACCCCACACATCAAGCTTCCCCCATACAAGGAAGACAAGCGAATCGAGCCATACATAGCTCGTTTTGAAGACATAGCTCAACTTTACCAGTTGGACGATGCAGCTAAGCGGCTTCAGTTTCTTAGCCTGTTTGAGGGCCCTGCCCTCGATATCCTCCACAGAATTCATGGAGACAATCTCGCGTATGAGATGATGAAGGCCGCACTCTTCAAAGCGTACGGCCTCACAGTTGACGACGTCAAGAGTCAGTTCACGAGGGTGCGTTTACAGGATAAAGAGACTGCCGTTCAGTTTCTTGGCCGGCTTACTGCTTACTTAGATGAGTGGATGGAGAAAGATGAAACTCCTTCCACTCGTGAGGGGATAATTGACCTTACGCTGCGCACGCAGCTAGAAAAGTCGTAGCCTACTGAACTTATGGCTCAGCTTAAGATCTGCCAGGTAAGAGATGCCAGCCAAATGGTGAAGAAGGCTGACGTATTCTTCACTGCATACGGGTATCAATCTCGCAAGCAGCATACCTGGAACAGGAAACCTGATAAATCTGGGAAACCATCTCAGACTGAACCCCAGCAACAAGGCCATTTTCAGAATAATGGCCAAGGTCCAAAACCGCAGAGGAAGGACCAGGGGCAAAACACTCAGAAAACACTGAGTGGAAGAGGTACAACAGGTACCCTAACCAGCAGTATCAGCCATGCAACCGACCGTCAGGACTGTCCTTTTCACCACCAGTTCAAGTGAATAGGAGGCAGGAGGCGAACGCAGCCTTCATTCCTCAGTAGCAGCACTGTGGTCACGTTCCTACCAGTATGGGTACTCCCCCACAGTTCACTAGTCTCACAGCGACAGTGAACCCCCCTCCGCAGATGGCCAATGCTCCATCTCCCCAGGCAGTGAGTACGACCCCTCAGGTATCAAATTCTCAGGGCACCATGTTTGCCGCATCATTAATTCAGCAGCCTAATCAGTGGCTAGCTGTTTCCTCCACAGACCCTCCCACAGGCGACAGTGCCTTCCTTGTTCAGCCAGGGTTAGTGGGAGACATCCCTGTGAAGGTCCTGAGAGACAACGGGTCCTCAGGTTGCTCTGTCAAGCAGAGTCTAGTTCGGCCTGAGTAGTACACAGGTCGACAGATCCATGCTAACTTTATTGATGGATCAGTGAGATTGTTCCCTGAGGCATGTATCCAGGTGGCATTTCCATTTTACACTGGTACAACAGTCGCAGTTGTCATCCCAGAACCTTTATTTGACCTTATCATAGGCAAATTCCCGGTGCCAAAGACAGTTGCACCAAAGATGACTCTACTCAGACTTTGGCTGCAGTAACACGAGCCATGGCTGAGGCTTCAAACTGTGTCACCCCAGTGACCATTGAATCGCCGCAAGATCTGATGTGTAGCCAAGTTGTTGTTCAAGAACAACATTCTGACCCGACACTTGCTGCCGTGCGAAAGAAACAAAGGGGCAGAGTGATAAAGTATTCACGGGGAGATCAAGCCAAGTTCCTTCGCAAACAAAGACAGCTGTACCGTGAGTCACGAACACCGCAGGGCGAGGTTCGACTGCAGTTTGTCATTCCTGCTAAGTACCACCTAGCAGTGTTAGAATGGGGTCATTGTTCAGCCTCAGGAGGTCACATGGGCAAAAGGAAGAAGACCCAGGGCCGTATCCGAGCTGACTTTTTCTGGCCAGGGATGGGACGAGACATAGATAATTTCGTGCATTCCTGCAATGTGTATCCATGTACCACTAATCAGGGACATGTCTTTCCTGCGCCGTTTGAAACCACACCCGTAATCTCCGAAGCAGTTGAGAGACAGGGCAGTGGTGAAGTAGGTGCAGACCTGATGTCATGCCTGCTAACTGCTAACTAACACGGGCAACTGTTGTATGCTGGGTTTCGTAAGATAGGCGTTCTTAGAGATTTGAGTAATCCAAGGACCAGCCTGGTTCCCAGTTAAAAGTGTACCAGTAATTGCTGACGTCTCGCCCGTTGGCCCCACAGGACACAGTATGTCCAGGACCTGTATATACATGTATACCATAAGTTAAGGGGGAGGTTTGAGAACTCCGCAGAGACAGTCCGAGGCTGTGTGTGAATTACCTTGTGGAACGTCTCGAGCTGTGGGCCTCTCTGAGGATTCCCGGAGAATGCACAATATCCGCACGAGTGTTCACACCCATGGTGGGTGTTAAAACGTGACCTGCCCGAGATTTAGTAGCGATTCTCAGCTTCCTGTCATTAATTGTAAGCATATAGTTAGTTAACCCCTACACCGTGGGCATGTTTACCAATGTTTTGGGTGTCCCGCGGGGTTATTCGGGCTCCGACAGACTCTCAAAAAATATTTGCCAAAAATCAGTTATTAGTCCTAGAATATTAAAATTACATATGCTTATGGCACATACCTTCAACTTTCTCCTGGAATGTTTGTTGAGCCTTCGTCGTTACCGTAGGACTTGTGGAGACCTCTGAAGTTGGGTAACGAAGTCTCCGCTTTACACTTCCCGACAACCCGTAATATGATTACCACAGCCAGATATTAACACTATAAACACTACTCTATGATTTTCAAGTAGTTTGGGATCCATACTCCAAAAAAAAAACACTGTGAAAGCAATGGAAATTACGAGCGCGTCTGATCGTCGCACTTGCACTAGTTTGCTCTTGGTACTCTGTCATTTATTATTCATAAAACCCTTCACACTTTATATTTCTGTTACTATATCACACTTATATATATCTGGAGTCTTTCTCCATAAGTTTCCTTCAGTAGTATTAGTTTATTGTCACTGAATTCATTCAATTTTTCATTCAGTAAAATACGTAGAGCCACGGATTTACTTTCACTGTTATAACATAAATTATTTGTACTCATATTCTTATATTACTAATTACTTACATTACTATTTACATTTTCTATTCTATTTTCAATATTTACCCTTCTATTTTACTTACACTATGTTATTCACTGTCACTTTCAGTAAGATAAAACTATAATACACTATTCAATCATATGTACTGAACATCCATTGCTTTCACTTGCTATTTACACATTATTTACACATTATTTCCACATTATTCTCCTTTCACACTTGCACTGTTAGAACTGCTTCTGGCTGTGGTAATCAAAGAAGCAGGTAACACAGAGGGGAACCTGGCACTCAGCACACTGCCAAGAGGTACGTTTGTGCTCAGGTGTGCGGCGGGTGGTATGTGCACACACCTGACACCTGTGAATCGCAGCCTTCCTTTTCCCTGTGGCAGGCATTAGCTCCAGTCTGTGCCGATCCATATACGCCCTCTGCTCAAGTCGGTCGGGAAGTGTTACTGGATGGCGCCTTGGAGTTGCTGCTGTCACCCTACCATATCTTTCCAGCAGCTGCTGGACACAAGTCCTGGCGAACAACCTCAGGGAGAAGGACTTGGGTGGCTTGACCTTCATCTTGTACAGGATGAAGGCGTTCAGCATCGTCATATCTATGAGATGCAGAAAAACTTTCCTGTACCACCTAGTATTCTTCCTGAGGCAGTCGATCTCACCAATCATCATGTCGGACTTGTCCACCAGCCACATGTTGATATTGTAGTCCAACACAGCATCAGGTTTCATCACAGGTTCGCCTGTCCTACGGTCGACCTTCCCACTGTCTCTCATCTCCCCCTTATGTACGGTGGTGAGCATGTGCACGACCCTCTTGTCATGCCACCGTATTGCCAGCATCTTCTCAGACTTGCGTAGGTGCACATCTCGCTGCGAGGTTCCTGCCTCTGTGAATTTGCGGAAGTGGGCACGATTACTTTGGACAGTGCCGCAGGAGCCAATGCCGTGCTCAGAAAGGTATTTAGCAAGTTTCGGTGCTGTATAGTAGTTGTCTGTATACAGCACATGATTCCCACCAAAATACTTTTCAAGGAGCACTTTCACTACACAGCCCGAGAAGCCAAGGGGGTATGTTTTATCCAGATCGACAGTGCTGGCTGAATAAATGACGAAGTCAAGGATGTACCCCATCTTACAGTCGCACAGTACAAAGAACTTAATTCCAAAGCGATGGTGTTTGCTTGGAATATACTGAACAAACCAAAGACGTCCTCTGAACAAAACCAAGGATTCGTCAATGACAACCTTCTGAAAGGGGTGGAAGAATGACATAAACCTATCCTTCATTCTGCTCAGAATCTCCCGGATCTTCCAGAGTGGGTCGGTTTGGGAAGGTACATCGTTGTCGGCAAAGTACAGGTTTCCCATGATGTTCCGGAAGCGATCTCTGGCCATGTACTTATTGAACGTGGGTGAGGGTAGTAAGGGGTCCATGGACCAGTATTCTTCCAACTCATGCTTCTTGGAGTGTGGCATGAGAAGCATGAGGGCAAAGAACACATACAGCTCCTGCACTCCCAGCATGGACAACTGTTGCATCTTGGCTGCACCTGTACCACTTGCAGCACGTTGTGATTCATACCTGTTGGTCTCATCACATATGTGCTGCATGACTTCGTCATCTAGGAAGGCCAAAAGGTAGTCCATACACTCAGCATTATCGTCAATAGTGAAGGCAGGCTGAACTCCTGAGGAGCTCTCATCAAACACTAAATGTTCAGGCACAAAATCTGACCCTTCCGTCCACGCGAAGGCGTCCAGGATTCCCTGTCGTGGCGGTGTAGGGCGGGTGGTGGTGGTGGTGGTGGTGGTGGTTGGCTGTGAGGCAGATTTATCTCGTTCAAGGTCACTCGCACTGACCCTGGGTTGCCGTACAGCACTAGCAGCCCTTGCCTTACTAACAACTCTACTTTTCAAAGTCCTGGATTTACCTTTTCCTCTACGGCCTGCCTTCACTGTTGATGCTGGTCGTGACTCCGACGACAAAGACTCCAGAGATAACTCAGCCGACGATGAGAAAGAAATGAGTGAAGTGGGGCTTGGGGAACGGGGAGGTGAATGCACTCGGGACTCATGGCGGGCTGGGTCATGCGGGAGCATTGTTCTGGGGCTAACACACCACCTTTTCACTCCCTTCCCAAATTCCTTGCCTTGCTGCACTAACGACTCCTTTCCCTTGGAGCTAGAGACTATTTCCGACACTGAAGCACTCGTACTAGCACTTTCTGGCACAATTACCTCACCCGGCTCATCATACGATTCACCCGAATCGTCAAAATCACTGTCCATCATCACCATGGACAATTCTGCAAGTTCACGTGCCACTGCAGGGTCACTAAGCCCTTTCCTGCTTCCCTCACTACTTTTCTTAGGGGTAGAGGTCACGGGACCCTTTGCAATGGGCGCAGAAGCGGCAGGAATGGCGGGGCGCGAGTGTGACATGGTTGACTACAGCGGAGGACAAGGAACTAAATGCCGCGGCTTATCTGAGAAAGCAAGGTTTGACAATGACACTTAGGCTGACTGCTGCTAACGTACATGCTAATTTTTTATAGGTAGAAAATCTCGGCAATACATAAAGAAATAGGTATAGTCTCACCAATCTAAAACCAAGGTTTGGGTGGAGTCCAGCCGGGGATTTCCCGGCGTACAGCGTTGCCTTGTTTCCTATACTCTGATTGGGTAGTGGCTGACCTGACACTGTTAGAGCTCGTCCGCTCACACCTCGCCACCTGGCCTGACATGACTTCACCCACTTCTGTGTGTGTGTGTGTGTGTGTGTGTGTGTGTGTGTGTGTTTTTTTGTGTGTGTAAAGACAAACTAATTTAAGTTATAAATATAATTTAAGTTACCGAATATATATAACAAAGTGAACAGTGGAAGCACGTGACAGAAGCTTAATCTCCCTCCAATGGATTAACTCCCAGTATGGGCCTGGATGTTGCCGCTCGTGAGTGTTTTAACTTATTTATTTCTATTAAGAAAATAGCGTATGTTCTACTGATTCCTTCAAATTATATTATAAACGTAATTGTTACATTACTTACCCAACTTAGAACTACCATGAAAGTCGGTAAAAGTAACTACATTTTTTTCAGCACCACTGTAAAATATGTATGCGACGTTTCTTTATTGATGTACAAGAGCCATATGCATTACTAGTTTACCTTCCTTTGATATGCTAGAATACTTACATTTATATTGTATTAGTATGTGTGTACCTATCTGTGATGTCTATTACATATATAACAGAATCTACTCATCGCTCGTTTAGGAAGTATGGCATGGCTGCACCCAGCGCCAGACCCCACCCAAACCTTGGTTTTAGATTGGTGAGACTATAGTTCCAGGTGAATGTAAATGTCACTTAGGCTTCTCCCTTCCTTTCTGATATATATTTTTATTACAGACATCGATTACAAGGCATAATTCAAAGGGGAAATTAGCGTGGTAATGTAGCTAATGAATGCACGTGAGGTGTTGTCAGGTGATAATTAGCCAATTCCTGGTGTATAACACTATCACTTACCTTATTTTTTTTTGGTATATATTATTTTGTTTAAATATAGTGCATAGGGCTTATTTCAATGGATGAAATCTGTGGAAAAATCCGGGGGAAATTTGCGTAGCGTAGCGCGGCGTGGGAGGTGACAGGACAGGGTAATGGAGGGCAGGTAGGGAGGGGGGTCATGAAGGGGGTAAAATCACTAAAATGTCAACAATGGATGGGAGTACAGATGAGATTTGGAGTGCTGACTAGTGTTGGACATTGGCAGTACTGATAGATGATACAAGCCACCACTTGAGAGCCCGGGATAATTCAAAATAACACAGAATCACAAAAGTGATGCCCCACGGTATGATCCATTGTGGCCGAGCGTCACAAAAGTGATGCCCTGCGGTTAAGGGGTTAACCAGTAAACTGGGTTCCATTAGCGAATTGCAGCGTTTGATGTCCTGCACAGACGCCCAGTCTTTTTGCTCATGACCACGTTCCCTGGTTAATTTAGCGAATTGCAGCATTTGACGTCCTGCACTAATGCCCAGTCTTTTCACTAATTATGTATAGGGTTTAACCAGTAAACCAGGTTCCATTGGCGAATCGCAGCATTTGAT
Organism: Coenobita brevimanus; assembly: GCF_032717465.1. Lineage (NCBI taxonomy): Eukaryota > Metazoa > Arthropoda > Malacostraca > Decapoda > Coenobitidae > Coenobita > Coenobita brevimanus. The sequence continues at coordinate 27,743,999 of NC_137019.1, read as the reverse complement.
GTCCTGCACAGATGCCCAGTCTTTTCGTTCATGACCACGTTTCCTGGTTAATAATGTTAGGTTAACTAGTAAACTGCCCGTTCTAAGAAATTTGTGAATTCAAGAATTACATTTCCTGGTTAATAATGACATTAGTACTGATTGCTAGGCAGAGAGAGAGAAATGACACTTTTGATGCTCCACCTTAATTCCTTTCGCAGGTGCAGCTGGTGGGTGCAGCATTGCCGTGCAGATCAGCTGGTCGTCCCTGTCACATGCTGCCGCCCCTTCTCTTCTGCCTCGTCATCATTATTTACTATAAATTTGTATTACATGATTTTACACGTAGGTACAGTTACACCACAACTGTCACACCTACACCGTGTATTACATACATTACGCTACATAACAATTAGTTGTTAATGTAAATGTAGCGAACTTTTCGCTCAGTTTGACCTGAGTACAGGATTTTTCACCGTCGTCATGGAGTTTTTTTCCTGAAGCTTGCTTCTATTAACGTAAATATGAGTTTTTTTTTCGCTCACTGGCGACTGTGACTTTCTCCTGTAGCAGGATAGCACACACACACCACAGTGTGAATCTTGTGTGATTGAGTAGGATTTATATGTATGTATATTGAAATTTTTTTCCTGAGAAAAAAATTTCAACTTTTGATGGGGCGTAATGTCACGAGTTGGCTCGTGACATTAACTTTTGAGGGAAACCGTGAACTCTAATGGAATCCCAGTGTTTATCATTCAGTTTAACCGCTACGTATTCACCCGGTCGGGAGTGTTTTTCAGGCAATTTTTCAATGGGTCGTAAATGATCGTCTTTGTGCGAGACATCAGCACTTCCGCTGAGTGATTTATTATGGGCGTGTTTTGCTCATTCTAGCCGTTAGCAGTGCGGCCACAACACTCGCCTCTTTCCCGCGATTTGGAGTCGGTCAAGGTTTGAGCGCCGTGAAAGCAGGTTGAGCCTAGAGCGTAGCAGTGCTGCCGTTGTCCAGTTCCTGAATTTCCACCTACTGTGATTGGCGAGAGACTTAGCAAGTGCAGTGTCCTTCCAGTAATGACGTCCAGTCATCTGCTTTATCCACTTTTCTGACCAGTATTTTCTTTTCGTTTTTTTCCTAGGTTTAAGAGTTTAGCTTTTGAGTGAGCGAGTGAGTGCGATCTCCTTAGTTTGAATTCATTTTGAAATGTAACGTAAAGTTATTTCTTTGTAATAAATAAATTTAACAGTTCTTTTTCTCGAGCTTAATGTAATGTAAACTCGTGTTTTATTTTCCATATTAAGCTTATTCTAGTTGCAGCTCCTAGCTTGCATAAACGCTTTGCTATTCATAACTGGTATTTAGGCCAGTCCTTTCGTATTAAGCTTAAAATCCGTTGTGCCATCTAGGAGTTAATGCATCAGCAAGAATCTGTTATCATTAATAGTATCAGTTATTGATTGTCAGGGGTGAAGTCACTTTCTCCAGAGGCTAACAGTATTAACAAACAGCAATTGTGAGGAATTAGTCTCTGCTGTGTACTGTTGAGAAAGTTTATAAATTCTCGTCCTTAGAGAATCGGCGAAGCAAGGCAGATTAAAGTAATCATTGCTTGATTTTTAGCAAGACAATTCATTGTCCCTGTTATCAGTTCTCCCCTTTGGGGCTAAGATGCGAATGAATGTGTTTGAATGGATGAGTAAATGGAGAGTGAGTCGTCCTGTCTCGGCTACCTCCCTTTCCTTGGGGGAAGCAGCCTAGGTATATAGATAGATAGATCCTTTAATATTGAAAACACTTTAAAAACCCTGTGCCACGAACTAAGAAAGAGAGTGAAGAAAGTAAAGAAAACTATCATTTTTAAATTATTATAATTTATTATTATTTTTTGGATGTGTTTTGAATAATTTCAGGTACATGTCTGATAGCCCGGAAAATCTGATATATCGGAAGGTCTGTGGGCTACTGCATTCATGATTAAAGGACTTTTACTGTAATATCTGTGTGTGCCTCAATATATGTTACAAGGTTGAGACGAGTTATGCCACATTGAATATGTTTTCAGTTTGATATTCAAGAAGCCTGTTATGACAGCTCAAAATGAATGTCAGGTTTGAAATCAGTCCTATCAAATTAGTCAGGGACACATACTCACGTGTGAGAAACGTTTTGGCTGTTGACCAGTGCACATTTCACAGGCGACATAGCAGTCTTTAGAAGCATTTAAAAACATTCTTTTTTTAAACACTACAATGCAGCCACCACCTTCACCAGAATAATTACAAAGCTCATCAAATTTCATATCCCTCATGAAAATACTTCAAACTTTATCTCATTCCTCCCCCCACAAATGAAACATGAAATCAAGGACAGGAACAAATTACAGAGAAAAACAACCCAGCCTGGCAGAACCGGAAACGTTTCAGAACCTAAGCAACGCCATAAACTGACAAACACGCAAGATATTCGGGAAAAGAAAGAAAGAAAAAAAAAAACCTACGTTGATACCAATGATCGTAGATTGGAAAGCAATATATTGTGAGGAATATATATATATATATATATATATATATATATATATATATATATATATATATATATATATATATATATATATATATATATCTGGGAATTGTAAACTTAACCATCACTAATCCACGAGAATTAAGTCAGCGACGGAAAATTCCCAGCAAGATGGAACAAGCTGACGCCTAATAAACCATTATGCATCAACAGGCGAGAAGAAAAAAAACACGACTCTTCAAAGCAGAGCCTTGATAAAAAGAACACTCAGAGAGTGCCACCCCGGCATCCTTCAATATGTCTGAGGGTCTAACATTTGGCTTTGCAATGTGACCTTCGAGCAGTTGCTCTCAAAACTGAGTTATTTCATCCATGCCTGGTCATTATCCCCTTCATATACAGTACGTTGGTCCAGTTCGGATCAAAACTGTTTGAACTTACCTTGCTCTGTGACCTTCACCTTTAGCACGTTGTTCTCTGAATTGAATCCTTCCATCTTTGGCTTATCAGCTATCTTTCCACCAGATTTAGTTGAAATCGTGTAAAAATCGTTTTAGTTATTTTTGTTCACTTACAGAAACACATGGGTCGAAATTTGACCTTGTCTTGTGAGTTCGACCAATGACTAGTTGTTTTAAAAATCTAACCCCTTCGTTTTTGCCTTATCCTCAACCGCCTCATCAAGTTTAGTAAAAATCGGATAAAAATGTTTAGGATAACCTTACCACATGACAATGACATTTGATCTTTCCCTGTGATCCTGACCTTTGATTGATTAATCGTAAAATAGAATATTCTGATCACTGACAAATCTTGAAGACATCAGCAAAGTATGGTCTCAGTCATGGATACGGCCTTGCTGTTTGATCTGTTATGGAAAAAGGGAGTTACCACTTTTCTAATCCTAAACCCTTCAGCCAAGTTTGGCCTGATTCGTATAAAAACTGATTGGTTATTTTAATCACAAACAGGTGCCCAGGTCCAATTCTAATCTAGCCCCGTGACTTTGGCTTTTGACTTATTATTTTTGTTGATAAAAATATCTGATTCCGCGCAGACACTGGACCTTTTCACTAAAGTTGATGAAAGTCAATTATAAATATTTAGGAGTATTTTGTTCTCACACACACACACACACACACACACACACACACACACACACACACACACACACACACACACACACACACACACACACACAATCGAGTTAAGCATTGCCTCACGCTCGTTTCGTGGCTGCTGTTGGAGAAAAAAAAAATCAAACATACAAACACTTCCTCCATACACCTAAAAAATTTCAGGGAATAAACAAAACGTACAAACTCCAAGCCAGTAAGGCCAAGCCAGATTTCAAACATTCACGTAAGACATTTTGGTTCTATAGCAATAAATGACCATACAAAATTTTTCAAATTCTCCTGGAGTCATAGCCAAATCCCCGGCATCCGGAAAAAGCAGCCATCATCCCCACATCCCAGCCAGGAAAACGTCCAAATCTTCCCGCATCATGTCGATGATTACTGCTACTTCTACACCATCCAAAATCATGGAAAGATTAATCTTAAAGATTATCACCCCCACATGCCTCTATCATATTCCTAATATGGATTCCGATGTAAGCTCTCAGTTCCCAACCACATCTCCAAGTTGATACTAATCTTAAGTAACGAAGAAACTATCAGCAATAGGAACCACATTACGAGTAACAGACAGAAACAGAACTTTTTGATACGGTATCCAGACATATTCTGAATGCAAAGTCACAGAACAGATATGAAATACAGGCATATATGCCCAACTCTCATCCAGAACCAAGGCTTTAAATTCAGAACACAGTATTAAGGGGTTCCGCAGGGTTCAGTCTCAATTCTCTCTCTCTCTCTCTCTCTCTCTCTTAGAAACATTGCAGAGAACAATGTTACTTTCAGCAATATATCTGACACAATAGTTTGGATTGTAATAAGACTATGGAAAACCTCTATCTATCTCTCTATATACCTAGGCTGCTTCCCCCAAGGAAAGGGAGGTAACCAAGACAGGACGACGCACTCCCCATTTACTCATCCACTCAAACACATTCATTCGCATCTTAGCCCCAAAGGGGAGAAGGGACAGATCCTCACAGCACCACACCGCACGAGGGTCAACTGGGCAGTGCAATCAGTGACATCTGCAGCAGGACCCGAGAACAGAGCTGGTTTACCCCTGCCATATCATAATAGACCAATCCCCTTACCCGCACCTGACCTGATCAGCCGATTAGACAAAATGCGGGAGAATATCCCCTCAGGGCTGCATCATCATTTATTCATTCACAATTTCTCTCCATTCATTTCTGTCATGCACAGCCACTCTTCCTTGCTCAACAGACATCCCTCTCACAACCAATGCTCTATTCACACTGTCCATCCATCCTATTCCTCTCAGCCTTACACCTCTCACATCAGATCTAGTTACCTTTTTCACCAATCGCTCATTATCCATTCTCTCCATATGGCCAAACCATCGCAACACCCTCTGCTCAACTCGATCAGCCATCTCCCGAACTCCAGTTCTCCTTCGCACTTCATCATTTCTCATTCGACCCATAAGCGTCACTCCACACATACTCCTCAGACACCTCATCTCCATTACATTCAAACTTTTCCTCTCTGCTACACCCATATTCCATGTTTCAGCCCCATATAACGTAGTCGGCACCACAACACCCTCATACAGTCTTTTCTTTACATCCATTCTAAGCGAACGACATCTAAACTCTTTTTTCATTCCTCCCAACACCTTTCCTACTTCATTCATTCTAAACTTCACTTCTGCATCTATTCTTCCATCCACAGCAACATGTGACCCTAAATACTTAAAACACTCTACCTCCTCAAGCAACTCACCATTCAAAACTATATTCATCCCCCTACCATCTACCAACCTCGTACACTTCATCACTTTGCTCTTATTCTCATTTACTTTCAATTTCCTCCTTTCACACACCCTTCCAAACTCCTCTACCAACTGTCTCAATCTCTCCTCTGAATCAGCCACCAGTGCAGTATCATCTGCAAACAGCAGCTGCTTCAGATTCCACTCTCAACCATCAACATTCACCAGCCTCAGACTTCCACCTAACACTCTTGCATTCACCTCTCTTACAACACCATCCATATAAATATTAAACAACAAAGGCGACATCACACATCCCTGCCGCAGCCCCACACTCACGGGAAACCAATCACTCACAGTATTTCCCACTCTTACACACGCTGTACTGTTTACATAAAAACTTTTCTCTCCTTTTAGTGACCTACCATCAAGGCCAAACAATCTTAAAACAGTCCACAAAGCCTCCCTATCAGTTCTATCATACGCTTTCTCTAAATCCATGAACGCCCAAAACACATTCCTTACCTTTCGCTAAATACTTTTCACACACCTGTCTCACAGCAAACACCTGATCCACGCATCCCCTCCCTCTCCTAAAGCCACACTGCTCATCACCAATCACTCCCTCTGTACCCTCTCTAACTCTCTTAATTAACACTCTACCATACACCTTACCTACAACACTGAACAGACTTATACCCCTAAAGCTAGTACATTCATACTTATCACCCTTACCTTTATACAACTGGACCACACAAGCACTTGCCCAGTCAGTTGGCACCATACCTTGCTCAAAGCACACATTCAACAGTCTTACTAACCAGTCAACAATAGTCACTCCACCACTTTTCAGGCATTCCATAGCACACCAATCAGTGAAAGTAATACAAGTATGTGCACCCACCTCTCAAAGCACGGATGAAGAAATAGAATCATTCTTTGATGCCATTTCCCATCTTATGGAAGAAGAAAAGACCAGATATACTATAATCATGACAGACTTCAATGCAAAAGTTGGCAAAAAAAAAAAAAAATCATTTATGGGAAAGTTCGGAGAAGGAGAGAGGAATGATGGAAGTGAAATGGTGGTAAATTTTGCTGAAATATATAACATGAGAGTAAAGGACATATTCTTTCTCAAAAGAACAGGGAGAAAATGAAAACGGAGAAATCAAAATGAGGAAACAATGAATTCGACTTCATTACAGTAGATAAGAATAACACGGTCACTATGTCACACTTATCAACAAAGTAAATATGGAAAGTGACCATAGAACTGTGAGGTGCGCAGCCAAATTCAGTTTCAAAAGTGACAGAAAGAAACTGATTAAATATAAAAAGATTTGCTCAATAAAGTAAGCAAAAACAATGCTGCCTATCAGTCAGAAAAAATGAATAGATTCCAGACTCTAAGTTATGCTCAGAGTGACACTGATGAACCAAATGACTGACTAACAAAAGTGCTTAGGGACTCAGCGGAGGTAATAGAGAAGCTGATACAACCAAAACTAACAAGTATTCAAAAATGACTCTCGAGTTCATGAAAGGAAGAATGGTGATGAAAGTATACACAAACAGAGATGAAATAGAAAGAGCAAAAATAAATAAGCTCATCAACAAGAGACAGAGAGAAGAAAAAGAAAAGAGAAACATATATCAGATAAAATAAGTAAATGAATAAATAAAGGAAAAATCAGAATCTGGTCCGACGCAAAATGGCCCTAGTAAAGCAATAAATTACATCACTTAAAGACAAAGATTGTGACGTCATTAAATTCAGAGAGAAGATTTTTTTTTTTTTTTTTAATGCAAGGAAGAAGGAACCAAATGCCAGGAGCCCGCAAACTCTTCCCTCAAGGGAAAAAAAAAAAATACAAAAGAGAGCCAAATTCAAGATCCGTTCATTTCGAGATGCCTGGACACACTGCGTCTGAAAGACTGAAAATCATAGGAAGCAGGAAATACAGACAGAGGGAGACAGTTCCAAGAGTTGACCTGTTGCATAAATGGAGGACTGGGTGAAAGAGTTAACTCTCGCATTAGAGAGTTGGACAGAAAAGGGATGAGAGTTTGTTGCTAGACTGGTGTTACGCACCCGTCGTAGAGGTGGAGGGATGCAAACAGACAGTTCAGAGGAGCAGCGACCATTGAAGTAGTGACAGAAAAGAGATAACGATGCAGCAGTGCGGCGAAGAGACAGGTTGAAGGTAGCCAGTAAGAGGAGGTGAGTTAATGAGATTAAAAGCCTTTGACTCCATCCTACTGAGAAGAGCTGTATATTGGGAGCCTCCCCACACATGAGTGTTGTACTCTGCACAGGAGCGAATAAAACCTGTGAATAAAGTCAACAACTGTGCAGGAGTAAAGAAGGTACGGAGTCAGCTTAACACACCTAATCTCTTGGAAGCAGATTTCACAAGAGATGTAATATGATCTTTCCAAGATAAGTCCCGAGTGAATTAAACCCCAAGCATGTTCAAGGATGATGAAGGATTGAGCTGGATATTAATATACATAGTGGGTACTCCTGTGGAAGAGTTTGTCAGGTTGATAGGTGTAAAAACTGAGTCTTTGATGCATTAAAAACAACAAGATTATTTTTACCCCAGTCATAGATACGAGCCAAGTCCGACATAAGGTGTGCCATAGCCTCATCCCTTGTCTGTTGAAGTAACTGCTGAGATGGACAATGCGGGAACCGAATGGAAAGGTGAAGGGTGAAATCATCAGCGTACGAGTGGATAGGACTAGATGTACAGCTTCGAAGGTCATTGATGAATAAAAGGAAGAGAGTTAGTGGTAGGACAGAGCCCTGAGGAACACCACTGTTGATAGATCTAGTAGGAGAAGAACGATGGCCGCCAACAACAGCGGCTACTGAACGACCAGAAAGGAAGCTATAGATGAAGGCACAGATAGAAGGATAGAAACCGTAAGAGGGCAGTCTGGAAATTGAAGATTTATGCCAGACTCAATCGAAAGCCTATGAGATGTCAAGTGCAATGGCAAAGCTTTCGCCAAAGTCCCGAAAGGAGGATGACCAGGATACTGAAATGTGGGTGAGTAGATAGCCAATGGAGCATCCCTGACGGAACCCACACTGACAATCAGAAAGAAGGTTGTGATAGGAAAAAAGCTTTAAAATTATTCTGATAAGAATGGACTAGAAAACTTTTGAGACACAGGATGTTAAAGTAATTTGACGATAGTTAGAGGGTTGGAAATGGTCACTCTTCACTGGGACTGGCTGAATGAGAGCAAACTTCCAGCAAGAAGGAAAGGTACAAGTTGAAAGACAAAGGCGAAAGATTTTACCTGGGCAGGGTATTAGCACGGAAGCACAGTTCTTGAGGACGAAAGGAGGGACTCCATCCGGCCAATATGCCTTGTTAGTGTTAAGGCCAGTGATGGCAGAAAATACATCAGCAAAAGAAATTTTAATATCAACCATGAGGAAGTCAGAGGGAGGAAATGATGGAGGAACAGCACGGGAATCGTGAAGAGTTGAGGAATTTTACAAAGAACGGTATCCATAAAAGATAATAGTACAGATAGGTAACTTTTCAGTTACTCAAATGAAATACCAGCAATAACACCAAACGAAGTAAAGATTTCTAGTAGGAATAAGGTGAAGGCCCCAGGAGAAAACGGAATAGTAGCAGGTTAACTGTCGAATGCAGGAGCAAAAAAATAAAACAGGCACACCCTCTTATTTACTAAATGTATTAAGAATGAGAAAATTCCTTAAACATGGTGTAATGCAATAGTTATTTTGTTTTACAAGAAAGGCAACTCAAAAGATCTTAGTAGCTACTGGGCTACTGGCTTATTGTTAATTATTAGCAAACTTTTCCCTTAACGTCTTACAAGCAGATAAAAAAAAATCGTGAGCAGGCAGAATTCCGAAGCAGGTATTCGACTGCTGATTATCAACACACAATGAATCAGCTATATGAGGAAACCACAAAATATACTAAACCGTTGTACTTTGGGTTTGTCGATTTCAAAATGGGTTTCGACTCAGTGGAGCACATAGCAATCATAAATTCATTGTAGGGACACGGAGTAAACGAGAACATTGTAAAACTCCTCGAAAACATATAAAATGAGGAACGCCAACAGTTAAATTACATACAGACATAGAACAAACTCATATTGAGAAAGGCGTACGTCAGGGAGTTACAATTTCTCCAAAATTATCTACAGCAAGCCCTGAAAGCATTTTCAGAAAGCTAGACTGGGAGAACAAAGAAGTAAACACAGATGGAGAAAACATAAGCCATTCAACTTTTGCAGATGACGTTGTCCTTATCTTAGAAACAGCAGAGTCATTGCAAGGATTGTTCAATGACCTAAATAGAGAAAGTCGTAGCGTAGGAATAAAGATGAACTGGAGTAAAACTAAAGTTTAATCCAAATGCACCAAACAGCGACATCAAAACAAACGAAGAAATTCTTGAAGTAGTTGAGGAGTACAATTACTTGGGACAAATACTAAAACTAATGAAAGACCATGATAGCAAAATGAGATGCATTACATGTGAACGGAAAGCTTTCTGTATAGGACCAATATAGAGGCATCATGAAAAGCAGCTTACCAGTATGTATGAAACGAAAAGCATATAACGAATGTATAATCCCATCTATGATGTACAGTTGTGAAAACTTGAAAAATAACAAAATCGATGGGAAACCAATTAATTCGTCCTCAAAGAGCAATGGAAAGGTCAATGTTGGGAATATCTTTGAGAGAGAGGGTGAGATCAATTTGGGTGAGAGAACAGACTAAAGTCAAAGATATTATAGAAGTTGTCATGAACCAAGGTAGTGGTTCATAATAGGGATCGTCCAGGAATTTGTTGAAAGCCCTAACACAACAGTCACCTAAAAACCATCTTAGGAAGCAAACTTATTCTAGAAACAACATTCAGAGGGTTCCTTTTCAACAGATTAGGTTAGCCAAGCTTTGATAATGTGGAAAAGAAGTGTTATAAGAAAGTTTGGTACATTCGAAATTTGCCAGTTTGTTTATATTATTGTTTCACAGGTCTACGAGAAAATCTATTCTGTATTTCTTGATAAAAATTAGCCAGCCGTACTTAATGGGTCACTGTGCGTGCCCATGACCTATTTTAAAACACCTAGTCGAAAGATGATCATCCACTTTCGGATATACAGAGATTCCTCTACGCCATTGCAAGCACGTGAGAAGCCATTCAAGTACGGAAATGCCGTCAGGTATCAATAGTGCATCACTAGCAGATTGACTATATTTAAATTTTATATTGTACTACTGTATGTTATTCCTAAGTGGAAAACTCTAGCCAGTAGATTACTTACGCGGGCAATGAAGCGCCATTGTGGGAAAGGGTATTTGCGTAATTAACACAGACCGGAGCGATTTCACACAATTACATTATTTATTAACTCAAGACTTTATTTAGCTTTTCTTTTTTTTTTCATCCCTGAAGACCCACTAGCCTTGTGTGTAGACGTCACGTGAGACAACTGAAAAGCGAGGGTTTGTGCTTTGTGCTCTAATTGGAAGTGACCACGTTGTGATATAGTGACCATTTCTTGAAGTGAACTAACGCCAAACTTGGATCAGTTTTTCAGCGTTATTGGAATTCATCGTGACAGTAACCATCTCACGAGTCAACAGCAGGGGGACGCAGAGGAGGGGGGAGAGGAAGAGCTGGAAGAGGGGGGCGAGGAAGAGGCAAAGGAAGGAGACGAAGAGGGAATGGGTGATGCACAGGAAATGCCCCCTACATCAATTATTACTGTAACTAATGTAGTAATGTTGCGTTTTTAGTCTGACACACACAAAAAAAGAATTACCCACTCTTATGCAAAAGAGTCGTGCAAAGCACACAACAGCAGATTCTGATTCTGTCTTGTAATCAGTTGGAATATATAGCGCTTCAGATTTAAAGCAATGCAACTTCTTAAAAATTATCTTTGATTAATTAGTTTGCAAAATATAGAGATTCTAAAACAATCAATGTCTACTGTAAGAGACGTCACAGCTAAATATGAAGACCAGAATTAAAAATAACAACCAACAATCACTGTGTGCAAAGCCACAACACAACAGCAATGAAAATTATTAGAAAATGCCAAGTGTTTAATGTTATAACATAAAAGCTTTAATGGTAATTGAAACGCAAGAATTTTGATTGTTAAATTCATAAATGGATTATAAAAAGAATGTAAGCAAACCAGGTAAATAAAAAATTAGTAATTTAAAAATGGGGAATAAGGATAGCTAAAAAAAAGTAAACAAACAAAGATCATGCAAAACCAGCAAGGATTCAAGTAATGTTGACAGTGTAAACCCACAAATCCCTATTTTGACTCTTTACAAACTGTTAATACCAGAGTCAAAAGGGATTTGTGGGTTTACATTGTCAACGTTACTTCAGTCCTTGCTGGTTTTGCAGGGTTTCCAGCGATCCTTCTTATTTTGTTTACTTTCTTTAGCGATCCCTAGTCCCCATTTTTAAATCACTATATATATATTTTTTTTTACCAAATAAAACAATAGAAATGGAAGTGGATAGGTCATGTAACGAGAATAAGGGATTATAGAGGATGATTAACTGTTTTCCATGAGATTACAAGCGTAGCAGAAAAAGGCCTGACAGGAGATGAAGAGATGAGTTAGAAAAGTTGCAAGCAAAAGCTGGCAGAGATTGGTTCAGTCAAGGAATTCATGGAGAAGGCTGGGGGAGGCCTTCGTTCAACGGTGGACTTGCACCGGATGATATATACATAATACATACATATATATATATATATATATATATATATATATATATATATATATATATATATATATATATATATATATATATATATATATATATATATATATATATAATACATACATACATATATATATCCCTCTACCCCATCCATTTCACTCATATTCACTCTCCTCGTCAGTCTCTCGCTCTCCATCCTCTCCACATGCCCAAACCACCTCAGTGTGTTTCTCCCAACTCTTCTTGTCACATCCACATCCACACAACAACACTCCTTCACATCCTCATTTGTCAGTCAGTCTCCCCATGTGACTCCACATGCTCCTCTCAAATAACTAATTTTCACTGCCCTCACTCTTGATTTGTGTCCCTCTAGCAAGGTCCAAGCTTCACTTCCATACGTTAGAGTTGGTATCACAGTAGTCATGCAGTAACTTTTTCACTTCAATGCTCACTTCACTGTCACGTATCACTGCTTTCAAAGAACCAACAACCTTTCTTCCTTGTATCTTTTCAAGCATTTCACCTTCTAAACTTCCATCCTTATTAATCACACTACCCAAGTACTTAAACGCACTCACATATTCCATTTCTTCCTCATCCAACCTCACTGTACATTCAGTGACTTCATTTCTGTTGAAGATCATAACTTTACTCTTCTCTACATTCACCTTTATATTCCATCTCTTACACACTTTCCCAAACTCACTCACCAAGCCTTGCAGCTCCCCTTCATCTTCACTTAACAAGACAGTATCAGGGCTCTGTCCTATCACCAACTCTCTTCCTTTTATTCATCAATGACCTTCTAAGCTGTACATCTAGCCTTATCCACTCGTACACTGATGATTTCACCCTTCACCTTTCCATTCGGTTCCCGCAATGTCCATCTCAGCAGTTATTTCAACAAACAAGAGATGAGGCTATGGCACACCTAATGTCGGACTTGGCTCGTATCTATGACTGGGGAAAAAATAATCTTGTTTTTAATGCATCAAAGACTCAGTTTTTACACCTATCAACCTGACAAAATCTTCCACAGGAGTACCCACTATTGATTAATAATATCCAGCTCAATCCTGGGTCATCCTTGAACATGCTTGGGATTTCATTCACTCGGGACTTATCTTGGAAAGACCATATTACATCTCTTGTAAAATCTGCTTCCAAGAGATTAGGTGTGTTAAACCGACTCCATACCTTCTTTACTCCTGCACAGTTGTTGACTTTATTCACAGGCTTTATTCGCTCCTGTGCAGAGTACAACCTTCACGTGTGAGGAGGCTCCCCATATACAGCTCTTCTCAGTAGGGTGGAGTCAAAAGCTTTCCGTCTCATTAACTCTCCACCTCTTACTGGCTCCCTTCAACCTCTGTCTCTTTGCCGCACTGTTGCATCATTATCTCTTTTCTGTCTCTACTTCAATGGTCATTGCTCCTCTGAACTATCTTCTTGCATCCCTCCACCTCTACGACGGGCGCGTAGCACCCGTCTAGCAACAAACTCTCATCCCTTTTCTTTTCTTTTTTTATATATAACAGAACAGAGGAAGAAAAAACAAATGTATAACAAAAATAATCCATACACCAGATTACTGGTGTCCTCTGTTCATAAAATATCTGTAACAGTTAGACTTGAACAGCTGTAGGTTGAAGTTTGGAGGGAAACAACTCTGGGGAAGCAAGTTCCAGAGAGATGCAGTTCGGGGAATGAAAGAACTCTAATTGGCAGAAGTTCTGCAATATGGTTGAGTGCCATTCCAGTCATGAGCGCTACCAGATGCCCGTGTAGCACGAGCGATGGCATTGAGAGGTGGCACCATGGATGCAACTTCGTCTGAGCATTTGCCATAAAAATGTCTTTAAAATAATGCAAGGGAGGCAACATTCCTTCTTACTTGCAGGGGAGGTAGTTTATTTGTAACGGCAGGGTTGTTAATGATTCTAACAGCTTTGTTCTGAATTTTGCCTAGTTGTTTTAATGCAACTTCTCCACATCCATTACACAAGGGTTAGTAATATTCAAGCTGAGACTGCACATGACTCTTATAAATTATAGCTAACTGCTCATCAGTGAAGAAGTTACAGACTCTGTGCAATAATCCAAGTTTCTTTGAGGCGGTTTTAGTAAGTGATCTAAGATGAGAGGTCCAGCTGAGGGCATTGTTAGGTGAGTCGCCGAGAATTTCAATACTTTTGGAGATGGGAATATTAGTATCACTGAAGGTAATGTACGAATCTGGCAATATCTATTAGTGAATTGTATAAATATTTAGTTTTACTAGCATTAAATGAGACAAGGTTGTTTTGTTCCCATTCACTGATCGTAAATAGGTCTTGATTTATGGAGATGGTTGTACTGAGTTGAGAGGTAGAGATATTAGACTTTGTAAATGGGTGTCTGAGTGTGAATGAACTATGCAGTGTTATCTGCATATGAGTGGATTGGAATGTGGGTGACAGATAGGAGATCATTAATATGAACCAGGAATAGGATGGGTGCCAGAACTGATCCCTGCAGCATGCCGGCGTTAATTGAATGGAATTTGGAATATACATAATCTACTTTTACTCTTATTTTCCTGTCACTAAGATATGAAGAAATCAAAGGAACCAAAGACGTTAGTCCATTGCAAGGGAGTTTGGACAACAGGAACAGTGCCATACTCTGTCGAAAGCTTTAGAAATATCAAGGGCTATTGCATGAGTTTCTTCATGTAGGTCAATAGATTGATGGATGGTATGAGTTAGGAGATTGAGTATATCAACAGTGGATCTTTCGTGGCAAAAACCATATTGTCTATCACTAATTCAGTTGTTGTATTCAAAATGTTTAACAATGTGCTCATTAATTATAGTTTCACATACTTTACCAAGAGAAGATGTGACAGCTATTGGTCTGTAATCAGAGGGGTCAGAGGAACTTCCTTTCTTCGGAACTGGGTGGATATTGGCTTCTTTCCATGAATCTGGGAATAAAGAAGTACGTATGCATAGTCTGAATAATTTAGCTAGAACAGAGGCAAGTTCAGGAGAACACTTTTTCAAAAAAATTGGCGGATTTCCATCTGGGCCTGGAGCTTTGTTGGTAGGTAAATTGTCTAGGATGGATTTTACATATCTTGTCTGTATTTTAAGTGGGACAATTTCGGGAGAGTCAAGTTCTAGTGCTGGGACATTCTGGCTGGCATCCTCTAATGTGGAGTTTCTGGCAAATGTACTGGCAAAAATATCCGCTTTCCCACGCAGGACATTTGTAATGTTGCCATCTGAAGATTTTAGTGGGAGAATGGAAGACGACTTGTTAAAGTTTTTATTGAAAGAATTAAGAGTTGACCAGAGTATTCTATTGTCATCAGGGCTGTTAAGTAGTTTTGATGCTTGTTTTTGAAGAAGGTTTGATATAGCTAGATTTATTACAGCTTTTGCATGTCCAACTCTCTAATGTAAGAGTTAACCGGTACTCGAAGTCCTTCATTTATGCAACAGGTCAACTCTGGAATTGTCTTCCTCTGTCTGTATTTCCTACATCCTATGATCTCCAGTCTTTCAAACGCAGTGTGTCCAGGCATCTTGAAATGAACAGATCTTGAATTTGGCTCTCTTTTGTGTTGTTTTGTTTTTTCTTGGAAGGAACGGTTGCGGGCTACTGGCCTTTGGTTCCTTCTTCCTTGCATAAAAGAAAAAAATCTGCAAACAACAGTACAGGGAGTTTCAACACACTCCCCTCTTGCATTAGGACTGCTCCAACATCCACTGCCCGACTGTATCTCTTTTATAAGCCCATACATATACACTCTGAACAACCATGGAGACATGACACAACCCTGTTTCAATCCAACCTTCAAATAGAAAAATTCACTCAGTTCACTGTCCACACGCACTGCAGCCTTAGCACCCTCATACATACTTTTCACGGCATTCATCAACATCCCGTTTACTCCATATGTTCTTAATACTTTGCACAGTCCTTGTCTATCCATCCTATCATATGCTTTCTCCAAATCCATGAAGGCCACATACATCTTCTCTCCCTTTTATGAACTTTTCTTTTAAAGACCTAAGAATGAATATCTGATCTACACAACCTCTTCCTTTCATAACACCTCCCCGTTCTTCTCCAACTAATTCCTCTGTTATTTCCCTAGCTCTGTCAATAAGTATCCTACCATATACTATTCCTATTACACTAAGAAGACAAATGTCTCAATTATTTCCACACACTTCTTTTTCCCCTTTTCCTTTGTACAGGGGAGCAATTATACCTGACTTCCAATCCTCCTGGACTTTACCTTCCTCCCAGGCCAATCTGCACATCTTACACCTCCAAATCTATTATTATCTCTCCCCCATGCTTCAGCATTTCACCACACACTCCATCAATTCCTGGGGCTTTCCCCATTTTGACTTTCTTTATTGCTTCCACAACTTCCATCCTACTGATTTCTTCCTCTCTTCTCACATCCCTCCTTATTCCAGGCATTCCCCAGCCACTTCAAGTCGCATTACTTTCACTGTTTATGTTAAACAATTCCTTAAAGTGTTCTCTCCATCTCCTCACTTTTTCTCCCTTCTCCACTGCTAATCTACCATTTCTTTTACTCCCAGACTGACTTCTTTATCACCCTGTCTAACTCTCTTTACCTCTATCCAGAACACTTTCTTACATTCCCTCCACATTACACTCAAATTCCCTCCAAATTCCACATCCACTCTCTTCTTTACTTTCGCTTACTAATCTTTTCACCTCTCTCTTCCTTTCTACATATAACTCTTTCTTCTGTCTATCAGCTTCCTTCACACTCCTGTTTTTCATCCACTCACTATATGCTTTCTTCTTTTATGCCACAGCCTGTCTCACCTCTTCATTCCACCATGCTGTTCCCTGCACCCCCTATTGTCTTCTCTTCACCCCACACACCACCTCACATGCTGCGCAGATTTCTTCTGTGAATATCTAGAACACACACCTTTCATGTCTCCCATCTGCTCCAAATCATATTTACCCAATCGCTCCTCCACTTCTGTCTTATATTCTGTCTTTTTTTTCCATCCTCTTGTAACCTTTCCACCCTCCTTGAAAGAACTTCATCTCCTGTCCTACCCTACTTTTAGTCCTCCACTTCATTAAACCCTGACTTGCACCACCATAAAGTGGTGGTCAGAAAGTCCACTACCCCATATATATATATATATATATATATATATATATATATATATATATATATATATATATATGTGTGTGTGTGTGTGTGTGTGTGTGTGTGTGTGTGTGTTAGGAAGCTGGATTGCTAGTTAGACGGTGCTTGAAAATTCTCGATGTTTCTCGTAATTTCTGTTACGAGTCAGAGTTGCCAGTTAGCCTGCTGTCTGTGAGCGTAGTTATTTTGTAAGTTGTATATTAATTTTTGTATTTTTTTTCTCTATAATGTTTTCTTTATGTGATTGTTTGTTGAATTATGTAATTTTATCTCAGTTTGTATGCTAAATAATTTAAAGTATCATGCTATGTAAGAAATTTCTGGCATGTTTTGGAGGGCTCTGATTTGGTAACTGTAGGTTACAACAATACGTACACCCTCTTTTGTCCTCTCATTCTCACCTACTCCCGCGCATATACCCCATCCATACTCCCACTGTCTTACGCTGTTACCTCTCCATTTAGTCTCAGTTTATCCACAAGTGTCTGCTTTTGCACCCTCAAGCACCTTGACAATCTCTCTCTGTTTCACCTCATCATTCTTACCCCTTACATTCCATGTTGCCATCTGAAATATGTTCCTTGTCCGGTCCTTGGTCGTCACCTGTTTGTCCGTCTTGGTAGGAGGCTTCTTGTTTGTATATTTAATCAATTTTCTTATGGGGAGGGGAGCTAACCCTCTGCCAACCCACTTGTTGACACGTGGGGATCACGTGTTGGTTGGTTATTAGGTTATCACCCAGTGTATTAATCTAATGGCTTTATTTTGAATTTTGTCCAACTGCCTCAATGCGACCGCTCCACATCCACTCCACAATGGTGAACAGTATTCGATCTGAGAACGCACATGACTTTTGTATATTGTGGCCATCTGTTCGTCAGTGAAGAACTCACGAACTCTGTACATAAATCCCAGTTTTTTAGAAGCATTTTTAGCAAGGGATTTAACATAAGCTGTCCAGCTTAGGTTGGGGTTTAGAGTAACACCTAGGATATCAATTGTAGTCGATATGGGAATACTGACATCATTTAAAATTATGTGAGTCTGAGGGATTCTTTCTATTGGAGAAATTAATGTATTTAGTTTTCTGAGCATTAAATGATACCAGATTTTTTTGTCCCCGTTGATTAATTTTAGAAAGGTCCTGGTTCAGAGAAATTGCTGTGTTTATTTGGGAATTTATAATATCAAATTGTGTAAAGGAGGTACTAAATGTGAAAGAACTATGAAGGGTCGAGTCGTCAGCATTAGAGTGTATTGGGTTGTGCGTGACAGACAGGAGGTCATTTATATGAATGAGAAAGAGGGTTGGCGCCAACACTGATCCCTGAGGTACGCCAGCATTTATGGAATGAAACTGAGAATAAATTCTATCTACCATGACCCGTATTTTTCTGCTATGAAGGTAAGAAGAAATTAGAGGAACCAGTGATGCAAGGCCATAGTGTGACATCTTAGACAATAAGGGCTGGTGCCATACTCTGTCAAATGCTTTAGAAATATCAAGTGCTGCTGTGTGTGTTTCACCATGTTGGTCTATTGTTTTGTTAATCTGATGGGTAAGAAAGCAAAGAATATCTACAGTTGAAAGTTCCTGTCTAAATCCATACTGCTGATCATTGATCAATTTACTGATTTCTAGATGCTTGACTATGTGTTTGTTAATTATTGTCTCAAAAACTTTACCGAGAAAAGATGTTATTGCAATTGGTCTATGGTTTGATGGATCAGAAGTTGCCCCTTTTTTAGAAACAGGATGGATATTTGCTTCTTTCCAAGGGGCTGGAAATATTTAGGTATGGACGCATAAGCGGAAAAATTTTGCTTATACAGGAGCCAATTCTGAGGAGCAATTTTTAAGTACTATTGAAGGAATTCCATCTTGACTAGTGGCTTTGTCTGCTGATAGATTCTGTAATACGGCTTGTACGTATCTGGTGTGGATTATGAAAGGAGGTATTTGAGGGGAATCAAAATCAAGTACAGGAATATTATGATTTTCTGAATTTAGGGTTGAGTTCGTTGAAAAAATGTCAACATGAAGGTTGGCTTTTCGGTGTGGGTCACTTACTAGATTTCCATTGGGGGACTGTAACGGTGGAATGGAAGAGGTGGTAGTGAAGTTAGTTTTGAATGAATTAAGGGTTGACCAGAATATTTTGTTATCATTTGGATTGTTTAGTAGTCTGTTAACTTGTCTATGTACAAAGTTTGATTTAGAAAGATTGATAATAGTTTTGGCATGGTTTCTGATATTTTTATTATAGTTAAAGGCTTCTTTGGTTTTGGTCCTTGTATAAGTGTTATAGGTTATTGTTTTATGTTCTGTTACTCTAGGACAATTGTGGTCAAACCATTTAGAATATTTACATCTCGTTCTGTAACTATGATGAGGAATGAATGTTTCCATGCCGACTTTAATGAAATCCTGTATGTGGCCCAATGTGGAATTTGCATCATGGGAAAAAAAGGAGGTCCAAGGAACATCCATGAGAAAATTTTGAAGTCCCTCTCAGTCTGCCCTGTCGTAGTGCCATTTAGTCATCACGACAGGTTCAGAGCAAGAGGGTGTGGTAGGTGTGAAACTGGTGGCTTGAATCAGACAATGATCCGAGGATCCGAGGGGGGACTTCACTTTGACATTATAATGATCTGAATTGGTTGTTAGAAACAAGTCCAATAAGTGGGGATTTTGATCGGGTTGTCTGGTACACGGGTGGGTTGACTGACTGCGTGAGATTAAATGAGACTGCAAACAGCTCACATTCAAGACGAGAGTCATCAGTTCTGGGTGAATAAATAAGCCATTCGACATTATGGACATTAAAATCACCCAGAATAGTAATTTCTGATGCAGTATTAATGTTGAGGACACTTAGTTGTGAAGACAGAGAGTCAAATAAACTCGGCTCTGAAGGGGCATTAGGGGAACGATAAACACAACAGAAATACTTAATTTTACCAAAAGAATTTAATTTGTAAATGGCATAGTCGAAAAAAGGACAATTAAATTTAGTAATCTCCTCCAGGGCAATTTCTGATTTAGCAAGGCAACATACGCCTCCTTTGGGTCTGAAATTTTGAAACAAGACATAACCAGGAAATTAAATCTAGCTAAATCAGAGGTGGAGCTTACTTGTGTCTCTGTCAGAAATAGCAGATCAGGGGATTCAAACTGGAGGAAATTTTGAACAGAGTTGATGTTGGAGTGAAGTCCTCTATTATTGCAGAAGAAAATTTTACTGCACTGACGAGCAGATTTAGGGCGCCGCAACATATATATATATATATATATATATATATATATATATATATATATATATATATATATATATATATATATATATATATATATATATATATCTTCCATCCATCCATCCACCCATCATCCAATCCTATGTTGCTCCATGAGGAGCGGAGGAGCCCGGAGTTAAGCAAGTTGGTCCTGATATTTAAGATGACAGAAACCAGTCTCACTCATCCCTGAGTGGCACTGCGTGAGCAATAAACCCCAACCACCCTTTGGATATAAATCTACACAGGCTCAATCCAATTGGAGCGCATTAATTACCCACTAAACCACCGGGCGCCATAATTTAGTTATATGGTTACCACTCAGCATAGTAAATGGTTTTCAGGTGTACGGGAAACAATTTGGCTTGTCACTGAGTGCAGAGTCACCCACAGGAAGAAGGAAGAGAAAAATGAAGGAAAGAAAGACAGAGGAGGGAGTGTAAAGTCACCAGTAGGCAGAAGGAAGTGGAAAAAATGAAGGAAAGAAAGACAGAAGGGAAGGAAGGATGAAAGGAAATTGCAGACACCCAAAGCAGCACAACATCGAGTGAGTGGATGGTGAGTGCCCCCACCTACCACCACATATATATATATATATATATATATATATATTGCCAGACGCCATAATCCCGTACCGGGTGGCCATTTGACTTTTGAGTTATTTGTTTTACGGGGAGGGGCGCTAACCCTCCACCAACCCACTTGTTGACACGTAGGGAGCACGTATGGTTTGGTTATAAGGTTACCACCCAGCGTTGTAAATGGTTTCTTGGCTTACAGGAAATCATTTGGCTTGTCACCCAATGTAAAGCCACCTGTAAAGGAAAGAAAATCAATAAGATGTGACAGGAAAGATGGGAGAAATAGCAAGAGAGGAGGGCAGGCATAGAAAAAGAATGATAAAGGCTAAGGAAGAAGTAGGCAGCACTACATCAAGTGAGTGGATGATGGTCGCCACCACCTACCACCTATATATATATATATATATATATATATATATATATATATATATATATATATATATATATATATATATATATATATATATATATATAATGTTTCTCTCTTCTACAACTTCCTATAATATCATCCTGTTTTACTTAAAATGATCTCCTGTCAACAGTTTCCCGTACTTTCTTTATCTTACACTCAGGTTTCTTCCAAAACCTGAGTCCATTCTTTCGATCTCTTATTACTTCCTTCAGGTCTTTCCTGCTCTCTTGTCCGTCTCACCACATCCTCCATTCCTCTAGTTCCCCTCCAGTCCTCTGTTCCATAATGTATAAAATTAGCCAAATCAAATTCATCAATAAATGCATACATATAGTTATTACTACCTTCGATAGCGAAGCTGGTATGTTTTCAGTTTGTCTGTGTGTGTGTGTGTATTTGTTGGCATGATAACTTCGCAACTGCTCAAAATATTATCAAAAATTTTACAGGTGTGAAGCAGGGAAAAAAATCGATCACGAGTTCGAAATTGGTGAAAGTAGGTCAAGGTCTGTGTGTCTGTTACCACGATAACTTCGCAACCACTAAAGACATGATCACAAAATTTTACAGGTGTGTAATATGGATGAAAATCTCCTAAGAGCACTGTTTTCTGTTTGTCTGTCTGTCTGTGTGCCTGCATGTCTGTTTGCATGATAACTTCGCAACAGCTGAAAATATCATCACAAAATTTTACAGGTAGGTGGTAGGGATGAAAATATCCTACGAGTTCGAAATTGGTGAAAGTAGGTCAAGGTCATGGTCATATTCCGAGCCGCGCTAGATATGTATCAGCTAGTGGCTGGTGTGATTCCCTCCTTGAGGGGACCTCTGGTATGTTACAACTGTTATTGGCTTCTGCAGCTATAGTTTCCTGGGTTGTTTCATTTATTGCACTGGATGTATTTTTTGTCAGTCTAGATACAGCTAAAATACTTTCCAAGCAACTTTAACTCAGCTCAGTCGGTAGAGAGGTGGCCTGCAATCCTGACGGACCCAGGTTCGAATCCCGGCTGGGGCAGGGAACAGTTTAAGGATTTGAATTTCATTAAATCAGGCTTTACTGATCTACCAGAAGACCCGCCGACATGTCGTAAAAATACCCCCGCTAATACCAATACACCAGTCCTGTATGAGACAGCCCTAGCATGTATTCAATATGGACGGTGGGTGTTAGCGCCGAAGTGGTGACATGTAGAGGTGTATGGTATGTAGGTGGACTGCTGGGCCTTGATAGCAGGCTGTGAAGCCTATGCCCAGAGTCGGACACATAAAAAAAAAAAAAAAAAAAAAAAACATTTAGCCTCTTCCCCCCTCACATAAAATTCTGGGCTACAGGAATCCATTTGGCTTATCACTCATTGTAATGTCAACCGAAGGCTGCATAACACCAAGAGAGAGACTGGTGGGCACTCCCTCTATTCATCAAGACTCTCCCATGATCCACCAAACATGATATTTTGAAAATCCCACAAAATCATGTCCCGATGCTGAACTGTGGCCATGAGACCCCAGTTAGTGACGTGGGGGTTATATGTATACTGGAAACCATATTGGGCTGTGTCTAGCAATGCATTGCCTAAGCTCTTGTCAGGTACACAAATGACCCACACATTGTATTTACCTATATCCCTGTCTATTATTGCAGGGAACTGGTAGCCAGGGCCATCGTGACTTGTTCCTTGTGCAATCTAACAAAGCTTTCATCAACACTCTTTGCACTTTACGACTAATCTTTCTTCCGGGTGAAACCCTGCCTACGTCACTTGAAGCCGGCAGTTAGAAGGTGAGCTGAAAAAAAATAATTCGCAATTGCACACTACATACGCGGAGCAAAAGTAATTATTTCCATTTTCTTTCTTAAACTTACGTAAAATTCATTCCCTGTGCTATGTACTCCACAAGTTTATTCATTGCCCCCTTGTACACAAGTCGTTTACCGTCTGGAACAGTAGGATCCTCCACATAAAACATATCGTGCTGGGGTAGAGGTATGATGGCCACGGAGAAGGTAGGTGCTGATGTGAACCTGTGAATAACAAACTTATTAACGTAAGTCGTAGTTACAAATAGATTTTTACCCGTCCCTGCCCCGAAGGGACTCGGGGACGGGTATTATTTTCACTCGGTTTGTCTGTCTGTTTGTTTGTTGCCTGTCTGTCTGTCTGTCTGTTAACAACTTAACGCAAAAACTACTGGTGAGATTTTGACTAAAATTACAGGGATGATGGGCTATGACTTCTGATCACCTGATTACATTTTGGGCCCAATTGGAACAAGGCCCAGGCTGTAGGCCCAAAAACTGTAAAAAAAAAAAAAAAAAAAAAGTTTTATTTCGCCATATCTCCTTTCAGATTCGTCATATCGATATGAAGCCAAAACCTAAAAATGCATCTTTCAAATCTGCATTCGATAACATGCCTCTTTACATCAGGGGGTCACCCTCCAGGTAGGGGTAGAGGGGTCAGTGTCAGGTGGGTTGGGCCTAAAATTTTAAATGGGCATGAAATCGTCAATTTTCACCCAATTTACTCCAAATGTCATATGCGACAGTTTTGACAAGATATCCTGTTTGTTTATACGTCAGCACTAAAATGACTGCCGGGGACGGGTTTGCTCTGCCTTGGCACCGCTTCTTGTATTCATGTTAATTCTCTTTAATAACTCTGCAGGGAACACACGACTTGCCCTTCATATTCTGTGCCGATTATATTGTACTCAAAGAGTGGCGGATGAAAAATGGAAGTGAGTTTAAAGCAACCTATATCTTAGGATATATATATACATATATATATATATATATATATATATATATATATATATATATATATATATATATATATATATATATATATATATACAGTGTATATATATATATATATATATATATATATATATATATATATATATATATATATATATATAATAGTTTTCCACTTACATGCTTACTTTAAAAATTTGTCCGGGAAGAGGGATAGGGAAGAAGCGTAACTGATTCCGCCATGTTTAGTTCAAGTTGCCAGTCGCAGAAGTTTTGCCCCAGGGGGAGAGTAAGGCAACAACACTCCCATGCTCACCCTGCAAGAGAGAGAGAGAGAGAGAGAGAGAGAGAGAGAGAGAGAGAAGCTTCAGTTGATATACAGTATATTACCATATGTTATTACATGTTTTAACCATCATAAATTGTTTACTGGCATAGTACCCAAAACAATGCGCGTCATCCGCGGGAGGGACGGGGGTACATAATTCCCCCTCACTTTTCATTTAAGGGGGGACAACATATTGACTGTCCCCCCCACTTTCTTCATTGAGTTTTATATACTAGACACTGGAATGAAGTAACTGATATTTACAATACTATAGAACAAGGGTGGCTAGACTTGCTTAATTAATGTAGGTGGGATATATTTTGCATAAAGATATTTAGAACCACTTTGATTGAGTCTACCATTCACATTTACAATTTTCTGTAGAGCATGACTGCCCATCAGCTGAATCCGTGTTTACAAAGTGCCCTGTGTGAGCCAAAGTTCCTGTACTATTCATTGATACATGTAGTTTAGGTAAGTTATATCATTATAAATGTAATGCTATACAGAAATTTGTAGTGACCAGCTATGCATTGTGACAGGCATATAAAAATATGGTGAAATGATTAATAAAGGAGAAAAAATATCGAGTGTGGTTGCTGACAAACTAGGCATCAGCCAAGCCACACTGTGAGTTTTGTAACCTCCATTATTCAGCATGAATGGGACATTTCTGGCAGCACAGAAGTTACTCATGTGTCCGCACAAGATACGGGCTAGACTAATCTCAATGACGAATGACACTGAATGACCAAAGACAATGGTAAAAGTAAATAATAGGTGCCCCATACTATGGAAAATAGAGTGACATGGGAAATCTCGCTCTCTTATACTTCTCCACTCCGTTCCTACATCTCATCATACACATACCCGGTACATTTATTCCCTGGGCCGCCGTGTTCCTGATGGGCGGAAGGGGATTAGATGATAGACAGATGAATGCTAAATACTGACATAAGTTGCAATCATGTTAATATTAAATAAGAGGGAACTAATGTGCCACATGCAGGAGTATACACTTAAAGAAGTGCTTAGGAGCCTCGTAAGCATCTACTGTATGTATCTATCAGTAGCCAGACCCCATAATCCCGTAAGGGATGGCCGTTTGTCTTTGATTTAATTGTTTTACGGGGAGGGGCGCTAACCCTCCACCAACCTACTTGTTGACACATAGGGAACAGGTATGGGTTGGTTATATGGCTACCACCCAGCATTGTAAATGGCTTCCCGGCTTACAGGAAACCATTAGGGTTGTCATTCAATGTAAAGCCACCTGAAAAGGAAAGAGGAGTAATAAAAAGTGACAGGAAAGATGGGAGAAATAGGAAGAGAGGGGGCAGACACAGAAAGAGAATGATAAAGGTGAAGGAATATCATCTCATAATTCATGTGCTATTTAGTTCTGTACCATAGTGCAAAATGACCAGCGAGCCTTTTAGTAAACAGTATATTATGGAGTAGACTAGCTTCTGAGGCGTAGTTTCCATAGGCTTATCTTCATTACTTTTTCATTGCTGATTTTGTGAAGGGTCAGTGAAGAAGGGGAGCATTATCAGGACAAAATTGAGAGTATATGTAACCAGACTGTGGCGAAGGAAGTACTCTGTTGAAGGGAGTGCTATGTTGAAGGAAGTACTGTACTATGTTGTCTTAGTGATTTGTGGGTGCTGTACTGGTTTTACTCTAACTCAGCCTAATTTTGCCATCTCTCCATCTTCAATTCTGAGTTGTAACAATAGATTAACACTAGAAAATGACGCTGATTGCAAAGAAGTGCTGTGGAGTGGATGCAGAGCCATAGCAGTGTCTTCTGTCGTCTAGCTATGTGAAATAAATGGCAAAAGAATGGAAACCTAAACCAAGTTAGTGTAAAAGAACTATAGTTGGGATGATGGTCTTGTCTTGCATTTAGATTTGAATCTCCAAGGGGTGACTGGAGGTTTTTCTGTTGTACTGTAATGCTGTTAGGGGTGTAGGCTGGTCACTTTTTTTTTTTAATTCAAGGAAGAAGGAACTCAAGGCCAGCCTGTTTTAGATTTTGAAAGCCTTGGGTCCCCACACCTCATAGGGGTTAATAAATTTAAACGTTTTAAAAAGTCCAAATTTTGGGTGAGTAGAAAATTGCAACAACAAAAGAGAAATTTGTATATATTCTCTGTTCACCTTAACTAGTTGCAGAAATCCCGTCTCCATCTTAAAAATATGTACTGAGCTTAACACTAGAATATGGTGCTAGTCACAAAGAAGTGCTGTGGAATGCATGTTGAGTCTTGGTAATCTATTATTCTGCCACTGAGCTGCAGGATGTAAGCTACAGGAGTAAAAAAATCATCGACTGGTTAAAATGAACGCACTATAGTTTTATTAAAAGTGTGGCTCAGTGTTTTTGATGGACTGAATGGTGAATGAATGTATGGCTCATTTCACTAGGCACTTTGTTAGTAGTTCTAGCTTGGTATTTTCCTTTTTCCCTATCTGGATGATGCCCAGCCCATTAAATGTAGTGGATGAAGCGGTTAGCATGACGATGACGACGACAGTGATGATGATGATGATGATAGACTGTTATTAGGTGAATTTCATGATAGTTAATGATTGTAATGATGATGATGATGTTGATAATGATGATGATACTGATTAGATTATTATCAGGTGATTCTGATATTGTTGATGGTGATTGTAATAATGATAATGATAATAAAGGAAATGATGGTGATAATAATACTGATTCATTGCAGTAATGATGATAAATAACTATCATCTCCTTGATTATATTTTTAGTCAGTAATGTCTAAAATATGTTAAAAGAAACCATGATTGTTGTGATGACGATGATGATGATTACAATGCTGATGATCAGGACTATGATGATGATGACACTGATGATGATGATGATGATGATGATGATGACAATAATGATGATGATGTCTCCCCTTCCCTTGTAGCCCATTCAGGCCAAGGTCTGTCTCTTTAAGCTAAATAAACTCACGTGACATGAATGTTAAAAATGTAGAGAGACACCTTTGAGCCGAGTGGGTTAATCTTGCTGTGTAAGGTTTAAGCAGTGTTAGCAGTGACATAATCTGGATCTCTGAATGTCAAGTCTCTACCCTTACTTACCCTAACCCATCATAGTTAACCCTGCCCTACCCTCTCGTGCCCTAGTCTAACCCATGCAAATCTACCCTACCCTACCCCACCCTACCTTTACTTACCCTAACCCATCATAGTTAACCCTGCCTTACCCTCTCCTGCCCTAGTCTAACCCATGCAAATCTACCCTACCCTACCCCACCCTACCTTTACTTACCCTAACCCATCATAGTTAACCCTGCCTTACCCTCTCCTGCCCTAGTCTAACCCATGCAAATCTACCCTACCCTACCCTTACTTACCATAACCTATCATAGTTAACTCTGCCTTACCCTCTCCTGTCCTAGTCTAACCCAAGCAATTTACCCTACCCTACCCTACCCAATCCCAACCTTACCTTGTGCTGCCATACTCTGCCCAACGTAACCCTTGGCTACCCTACCCTGTGTTGCCAAATTCTGCCATACACTATACTGTGTTGCCACACTCTGCCCTACCTTACCCTGTGTTGTCATATTCATCCCAACAGTACTCTACCCTGTCCCACCTTACCCAGCGTACCCTACAGTACCCTACCCTGTTCTGCCTCACCCAAACTTACCCTACCCTGCCCTACCCCACCATATCATACCCAGTCTTAATCAAGCTTACCATACCGTCATCTAACCATATCCAACAGTAGATTGTACCATATCACACTTCCCCATACCATACCCTACAGTGGCGTACCCAGAAAGTTGAAAGGGGGGGGGCTTTTTTTTTTTTTTCGTTTTTTAACTGTGCAGCCCTTGACCAGCGAGCGCAGCGAGCAAGTACAGCTGGTGGGTTCGCGGTGTTCGTGGAGACGCTGTAAACCTCTCCCTCCCCCCCTCCCCCGAGAAAATTTTGCATTTTGGCCGATTTTATGATCATATTGAGGCCATATGAAATGGGTATACGACATAAAAATAGCATATTCTAAAGTCATTTTTAAGTACTCTGTGCCACTGAGTTATGATTCAGTCTGTCCAATAATCTTATAGGCTACTACTAAAATACAAACGCTCACATTTCGATCAAACAACTTTACAACTGTAATAAACTAATAACAAACTATATACAATATATATATATATATATATATATATATATATATATATATATATATATATATATATGCAAAAGGTCCCCCCCCCCCTCGGTACGCCACTGTTACCCTACCATACCCCTCTCTACCATACCAAACCGAGTCCTTCTTTCGTTTCAGTGCCGTACGCTACCATAATGAGTGCCGGTTAAGCGTGATGCTGGTCATTCGTATTATTTGCTCATATACACCAGCGCCTCTTTGATTGTATACCAAAGCCGTGTTGGATCAAATAATCTCTACCCCATTGACTGGTGTTCTTATACTATTTTACCTCAGTAGGTTATTTTATTTATTTATTTTTTTGAGGGGGGGGGGCATGTGTTGAGAATGGAGGATGACAGTTGGGTGCCGAGAGTGAGAGGTGTGAATGTTTGGGGTAGGGTTGCAAGAGGCAGACTGAAAAAGACCTGGGACAAGATCATACAGTGTGGCTGAAAAGAGGCTGCTGGGGATTGAATAATGTGGAGGGCCGCTATTATGTGACAAATGGCAACGTGTGCAAGTACCGTATGTAACAAACTAGGCGTCAGCCAAGCCACATTTGAGTTTTGTAACCCCCGGTGGCTGGATGAATCACTCTTGCGTGATAATCAAAGACAGTAATAAAACCCACACTTGTAGACGAAGAATATACCAAACAGTTTCGGTGGACACTGCCACCATCTTCAGTGGTCAAGGTAAAGGAAGGGATTGACATATTGACAATACAAGGGTTCCTTTTTATGCGTGTGTATGTGGAAGGCTGGGGTAAAAGTGAGGTGGGGTGGGGTGGATTGTAAGCGGGGATTAACCCAAGGGGGAAATGGGGGAGCATTACCAGACAGGTCAGGTGTAATTCCTATCTGACCTCACCTATGTCGGTAAGCTCATTATAGGATCTAGCTTGTACATGCCTTCACTAAAGTTGAAATTCTCGTATTTTTGGATACACATGGCTTCAATAATCTTTCGTTTCTGAAAGTCATGACTTTTATACAGTAGATGGCTACCTTGCCAGTCAGTTCTGTGGTTGGCTTCACAAACATGGTTAAATATTGTATTATTTAAATTACATGTTTTTATGGCATACTTTTGTTCCTTAATCCGTGTTTCCAAACTACGACCTGTTTCTTCTATGTAAACTAGTTCACAATCTTTGCACGGAATTTTATGTATGCCTACTTCTTAATATGTTGTACATTTGTTCTTTACTAACATTGATCTGATGGTGGAGGTATACGTAAATGCTATTTTTACATCACTACTGTAACCTATTAACTTTAACATATTCAAGTCTGCAACAAAAGGCAAAGTGAGGAAGCGTTTCTATGGTGGGGTCTTTAGGTACGTAGTAAGATTGTCTAGCTTTAAGGTATGCTTTTCTAATGAACCATTTGGGATACCTTAAGTTTTGGAAGATTTCCCAAATGAGATTATTTTCTTATTGTATATGTTCTAGACTCCAAATTCTAAGGGCACTAAGGAACATTGATGAGATAACAAACAATTTTGTGGCAGACTGATGATACGAAAAATAATGAATGAACAAATTACAACTGGTTGGTTTCCTTTAGCCTACACCTTAAAGGTAAATGAATGATTTTTTTTCGTCACCAGTACATCAAGAAAGGGAAGAACACCCCCGTTCTCCAACTCAGCTTTAAATTTAATGGAGGGAGCAAGATTTTTTAGGTGTGTGAAAAACACGTCAAAATTATCAAGTGCTGAAGGCCAAAATGAAAATATGTCATCAACATAACGAAACCAAATGAACTGAGGGGGAGAAACTCGTGGCAGTAGTTCCGTTTCATAATACTCCATATATAAATTGCTTAAAATGGGTGACAATGGAGAACCCATACCCATACCAAAACGTTGCATGTAGAAGTTGTTGTTAAATGAAAAAGCATTCGAAGTCATAAATAATTTTACAAGTTCTATGAAACTGTTGGCTGGCATACCCAAGTCAGTATTGCATTCTGGCAATTTGTTAGCTAGAAATTCCAACACATCATTAATGGGAACTTTGGTGAAAAATGAATCAACATCGAAGCTAACCATTTTACCGGAGAAAAAGTCGAGTGATTTAATTTTCTCTATAAAATCCGAAGAGTTCTTTACGCGTGCTGAGGGATACTGTACCTACTACAGGGACAAGTTTATTGGCAAGAAACTGTGATATACGTAAAACACCCACACTGTGAAATTATGGGACGCAATGGAATATTAGCTTTATGGGTCTTTGGTAATCCGTATATATATGGTAATTTAGCGTTGATCCCCGCTTACAATCCACCCCATCCCACCCCACCTCACCTTTACCCCACCCTTCCATACACACAAGTATAAAAAGGAACCCTTGTATTGTCAATATGTCACTCCCTCTCTGTATCTTGACCACCGAATATGGTGGCAGTGTCCATCGAAACTGGTAAATATATTCTTCGTCTACAAGTGTGGGTTTTATTTACCGTCTTCGTAACCCCCATTATTCAGCGCGAATGGGACATTAAGGATGCTGGATAAGAGTTTTTTTTCTGGCAGCACAGAAGTTGCTCTTGGGTACGGGCTAGACTAATCTGAATGACGGATGACACTGAATGACGCAAGACAACGGTAAAAGTAAATAATGGGTGCTCCCTACTATGGGAAATCGAATGACATGGGAAATCGAATGACATATCACTTGGAATGTCAGAATGCTGTTATCAGCGTGTTTCAGAATTATTCTCTCTCTCCTCAGACTCTTCCAAGAAATGGATATCAGGAAGTTTTTCGCTCCTGGTTCATCATTGTCACGAATTGGCGCGAGCGTGTTTATAAGTTCGTAACATTTTATTCAGAGTGAAAACCGCAAATTCTAGTGGAATTCTCATTGTGTATCGCTCAGTTTGACTGTTCACGTATTCACTCGATTGGGATGGTTTTCAGAGCATTTTTTATTGTTTCATAAGTGATCGTCCTTGCGTGCAATATTAGCGCCTTCGCTGAGTGATTTATTGTGAGTGTGTATCGTTCTCTTTATTTTTGTTGACCGTTGGAGCAAGTACAGCCATTCCTCGCCCCCTTCCATAATTCGAACTTAGTCAGGATTAGAGCGTCATGATAGCAGGTTCGTTGGCCCTGCGTGGAGCAGCACCGCCGTTGTACAACGAGTTCCTGAATCTCCACCTAGTGTGAATCGGCGAGAGGTTTAGCGTGTTTGCAGCGTCCGTCCTACGCACCGACGCCCAGTCATTCCACTTAGCCCCGTCTACTGACCAGTATTTCTTTTTGTTCTTCTTAGGTTTAAGTTTAGCTTTTGAGTGAGCGAGTGAGTGTATTTCCCTTGTTATTTTGAATTCATCTTCACACTTATGTAACGTAAATTTATTTCATTGTAATTAATAAATTTTACAGTTCATTTCCTTTGAGCTTAATGAATAGTTAAACTCGTGTTTTATTTCTTCACATTAAGCTTATTCTAGTTGCCGCTCCCAGTTTGCATAAATGCTTTGCATTATTCATAACTGGTACTTAAGCCAGTCCTTTTGTATTAAGCTTAAATCCGTTGTGCCAACCAGGAGTTAATGCACCGGCAAGAACCTGTTTATCATTATTACCACTAGTAATTGATTGTCAGGGGTGGAGTCACTTTCTCGAGAGGCTAACAGTACTACAAACAGCACTCGTGAGTAATTAGCCTCTGCTGTGTACTGTTGAGAAAGTTTATAAATTCTCATTCTTAGAGAATCGGCGAAGTAAGCCGGCATAAAGTAAAACTTACTCCTTGATTTCACAAGTCAATTCTTTGTCTCTATTTGCAAGCAAAACACATAACCTTAATTCAATTCTTAAATTCTCAAAACCCCGTGACAATTATCGCCATCAACATCTGTACAGAAGTCTCAGAATGTACCAGAAAAAGATTCAAATAATCATGAGGAAGCCCAGTGTTCAGCAAAGAAAGCAAGAAATCAGGAAAAATCTCAGGATGAGAAGGATGGTGATGTAGGGAAGGAGATACCAGTCGGTGAATCTTCAGGTACCCAGCTTCCTTTACCAGATCAACCTTTTCAACCTGAAGACATTAGTTGCAGCCCTGTTCAGAGTTTAGCAAAACGAAAAATAAGGTTAACTCAACATTGTTTACAGTGTTTCCATGGCTTCATTTTAATTGTAACATCAGTGGTCTACTTTGCAACACATGTATGGTTGCTTCCCATCAAAAGCTTAACCAGCTTGCCCACTGTGCTGACGAGGCGTTTATCTCAAAAGGCTTCCGAAACAGGAAAATGGGAAGAGAAAAATTTAGGCAGCACGAACTGTCACACACATAAAATTGCTTCAGCTAATCTGATATTTCGCAAATCACAACCTGGAGTGCATGTGCAACTTAGCAGCCAAAAGAGAGAACAAAGAGCTGCCAGGTCAGCCCTTGTAAAGATAATATCTTCACTAAAATACTTAGCTGAACAAGGTATTACAGAGTATATATATATATATATATATATATATATATATATATATATATATAGAGAGAGAGAGAGAGAGAGAGAGAGAGAGAGAGAGAGAGAATAGGTAGATACAGATACAGATGGATAGATATAGATAGATAAATGCAAATTATCGTAGCAACTTTACGTTATCACCTGATTTCAACACCACTTTGCATGTATTCCTCACCACATAAATTTTAACTGACCAGAAATCCTTTCCTGTAACATATGGCAGCCAATAGTGTTTCATGTAAAAAGGCAGTGTGCAAAGAGGTATCTCGGGAAAGCAGTTTTCGATATTATGGCGAAGGAAGGAGAACAAACGACGGTAGAAATAAATGTGGAAATCTAGGATGAGACGGAGAACTTTACAAGAGAAACAACATTTCTGTAAATTATTGGTAAAATGTTAGAGCATACAATTTGTTCATAATTTTGCTAATGATTGCATGAAACTTTTGCGCTTACACATTGGTACCCCAGCCATTTTTCATGAGGACCAACAGGGCATTGCTGGAAGAGAGGAGTGTGTGGAATCTATGAAGGCTTTGCAGGTGACTGAGTGAGAGGTGGGTGATGACAACAAGCTTCGTTGACGAGATCAGAAGACGACCCATGAGTGCTGAGTCAGAGAAGTTGTTGAGGAAGGCTGGGTCATCGTTAACCACCAACAAAGTCATACACTGAGACTCCTGCCGCACCTGAAGGCATCACCGTTAACAAAACTAATCAAGTTACTGCCTTTCTCAAGTATATTGTCTTGCCTATGCTTTGAAATTACTGTTTACGAATCTTTACCTCCTGTCTGTATATAGCATGTATCTATTAACGGTGATATAACATTAATCTTTTTGTTTCAGCCTCCTTGCTCAATCTATTCTACCCAGTCTTGTTTTTAGCTGCCCGTCTCATTAACTCTGTACGGGCTAAGGTTTCTGCCAGCTAAATGAAATCATGTGATGCAAGCAAAAATTCCTGTATATCTAAGTGGGCAAGGAGAAGGCAAGGATTTCAACAAATATGCTTATAATATAAGTTGTAACGAGAACAATTACCAAACTCTATAATACTTCAGATAATATGATAACTGCTCTGTGGCGCTGCATTATTTGCGTAAAATTTGCAATGAGTAGCGTCTTAAGCTATAATGTAACGTTTCCTCCAGACATATTTAATAGTATTACCTGTCGAGCCTTCCCGACCACACGGGAAAACTCCACCTGTGTCTCATTGGCAGCTAAACCATCCCAGGCCGCCTCGAATATACTGACAACGTGCGACAGTTGCTGATACAACTGAAACAAGGAAAAGAATATTAATATAAGAAAGGCAAAAAAACGTAAGTGGCTTCATAATTTTCTGGTGATGCCTTCAGGTTATGCTAAAAAAAAAAAAAATAATAATAATAATGTCATAATCAATTTACGTCGAATAACAGTTTCGTACTTCTCATGGAGCCTAGTTGGTATGGGAACAAGTGTTGGCTTACTGTGGCACCCGACAGGAAAGTATCTCCTTTGGCAGTTACTGTGCAAATCGGACATGCTGCATGCGTTCCACTCGACTGAACAACATCCTTCACCACTTTTGTTAGTGAGTAACTCTTGGCGGTAACTGAAGAAAGAAATGACTTTTTTTTTTTTTTTACAATATAATATCTTTATTCCAGCTAAAGTATGGTTACTCATTATCATTTATCATTATAATATTTCCAGAATATACTTACGAACAACAATGGGTAGTTTGGCTTCAGCGGTGATCACAAGTAGCAGGAGGAGCTGGTAAATCATCACTGTCCCTGAATGGATCTGCATGACCAAACATAAGTATAATTACCTCATCCCAGTTCCTCACAGTGTACAGTCAACGAATACGCCTGTCTACCTAATGGTAATCTTCACAGACCTTTTGGTGTAACTATTCGCATCCCTTTATAAACTATGCAGGAAAAATAGCAACTTACTCAGGTGGAAAGGATGCTTAAGTTTGTCAATTAAAGGTTGAGAGGGAAGTGCGTGGATGCATTCTGATCATATAAGTACATTATGTAATTTACAGGGGACGTTTTGGGACGTCTCCTTTGCCCTAGCCTCTTGTTACAAAAAAAATGAAATATGGACCTGGATTTAAATCAACGGTTGCTTGTCGAATTTTGTGGTAGTGACAGTGTTTTCCTTCACCACACTTGTATGTGTTTATGTTTGCCCCTGATCTACAGAATACTGCCCACGCATGTTGGATGAAACCTCAGTAAGTGTTCCTTCAAGTGAAATTCAGTTTATCACAAACTGCAGTAGTTGTTCCATTGCCCCTTTACTTCCCAACGATTTTGTTTTAAGTTCCAATATATATTTTGGTGCTTTCTTTGTTTGTCAAACATAGACTATTCTATTCTTCATGTTCTGTGCCTTACGTTAATCGAAAACTACACATAATTTGTAGGTCGTTATTTATGGGGGAAGAAAAGTCAGTTTATGGATATTAACGGGATTCCTGAACATATGCATAGCCTGAGTTTCCGGGGTAAATCCATCAGAATCTCCTGTTTTATTCTCATTGCATGATAAAAGTTTATGTAATGATACACAATTACTACTTTTCATAATAAGCTATGGTTCTTTTTTCAGTTCGATGATTCTGCTATAGATTTTGAATGCAAAAAACATATTTATTAGTCTTGCGAAGCAGGATGGTACCATTTTATCATTTCTGACAGCGTACCCTATACCTTTGCGCTAAACTGTGTGTGTGTGTGTGTGTGTGTGTGTGTGTTTAGCTCCTCCTACGCTATTCGATGGATTTGAATAAAATTTCCCAGTTGACTCCGTCGGGTTACTTGGAATACTTTCCAGAATATACAGTTCTGCTACCATGATATTGACGGGGTCAGCCCCCACCCTCTCAAAAAATTAAAATTTCTCAGAAGTACTAAAAGGAGGGTAGATATGGCTTTGGTATATTAGCAGTTGCTATACAATGAACTGTCATCCGTTATATGATATTTGGGGAGAGTGATACGCCAAAAGATTCTTAGGGGAACAGTCCCTCCCAAATATAAAAACGATAAGAAATAAGGGAAACAGAGCACAATGGATTTCAACAAAACTTCTCAGGTCAGTTCATCTGTTTCCTTAATAATGCCTTCTAAAACCATAAAATGTTACTCTCATATTTTTAGGGGGGTCAGCCTGCCTCACTAATTTAAAAATTTTCAAAGATCGTGAAAGGATGTTAGGTAAGTCTTTGATATCGTAGAACTGTGGCTCCAAGAAGTGATGGCAGAGTTTCAGATTGCTTCGATCACTCTGCACTGCCATACGTTCAATGAAAGCTTAGTGAATATAAAGTAAAAATCCTGTGCCTTCATCACGTCATATCAGATAATATATATTTTTTATCATGCTAAGAACGATGTAAAATGAATAACATGGAATTGAGAAATTAACACTTAGACACATTTCCCGATTAGAAGGAATGTGTAATATGTTCCGCGCGCGGTTTGCAGTGTAACTCAATGTTCCTGATGTATTTGCTTCCCAGGATTTCAAATACAGATGCTCTGGTTTCGAAGATCAGTTCAGGAAAATTCTTGTAGCAATACATCACCCTATTTTCAAGTTGTATGGTGATGATATAGCAACATGGATGCCACAACAGTGAAATTAGTCTTAGTAATCATAGGCCTATCCTACCTGCGGTAGCTACAAGACAATTCTGCCTCTTATTCCTTGTCTTCCCCTTGCATATAATAATTATAATTCGCTACTTTATCCCCAGTTGATGCTAAATAATTTCCATTTGTAAGGAGGTGTGACAGATTTTACCCTTCTCGCTTCCACTAGGCAATAAAGAGGACCAAAACATGAGTTTATAAACTCTTGGAGTGCAAAAGCACATACTTTTGCCCTATCTCTTAAACTGTAATATCTTTCTTTTTAAATAAACCGCTGTCCTGCTTAACTGAAAAAGCTGATTTGGAAGTTTTGAACTCAGTAATTTATTTATGAGCCTCTGCATCTTATTTCTCCTGCCAATCGTTTCTGCATTGAAGATACTAGGCTATAAGTTGGCATTCTTTAAGGAGCTCCAACTCTCGGCAAATTTTCGAGGTACTCTCTTTATGTTTCATTCACTGATAATCCTCTGGTTTATGTTAAATTTTCTAGCGATTTTTCTTAATGAAAAACTAGGCAAATGCAAGGTAACAACTGCATGTCTTTCAGTAATAGCTGTCTCCTTTCGTGCTTGTTGATCGAACCATTTAAAATAGCCTACTAACTTACGGCACTTTCCCGCTTTCTGTCGTCGTCCAGGGAGAAAACAGAAACAATAACTTCAAATTATCTCTTGGTGTTGTAACGGAAATTCATTCATTCATTCATTGCCAGACGCCCTGTATCCCAAACGGGGTGGCCAAGGGCTTAGAGTTAATGGTTTTACAGGGAAGGGCACTAATCCTCCACCAACCCCACTTACACGTAGGGAGAACGTTATGCCAACAGCATCTGGTGTTCCCAGGCGGTCACCCATCCAAATACTAACCAGACCCATATATATATATATATATATATATATATATATGGGTCTGGTCCTTTTTCTCCTGGTAGTACAGTCACACCTGTGTGGGGTACACCTAGCATTTATCCTGTATGTTCTTAAGCCACAGTATTTACCTATTCTGCCAGATGCATCCCTAAGGAAAGAATTCAGGTACCAAGTGTTCTGTGTATCGCTCATTTTTAATTCAGGTCATCCTTGGTCATGTGTGCCACTCCACGGCCTTCTCAAGCAGGCCTGCTCAGTAGGGGGGAGGGGGGGGGAAAGCTCTAAGTCATCTTCCGCCCACCTGACTCTGACTCGGACCAACGTGACCTCAGTATAGGAGAATATTGTGGTGGGGTCACGTTCTTGCCCGTGTTCAAAGCATTTTTTACATGTCAGTCATCTAGTCTTCCTGTATAGCACAAACACAGTACTGCAGAAACAATGCCCTTAACGTGTTGTGTACTCCTGTGTACGGGTTACTACAAATCGGGGCCTAAAGTCCATGTATTTAAGTTCCCAAAATGTGACAATTTGCTCAGTGACTGAATGCCATTAAACGGGAAGGCTATGTTATTCCGTAGTACAGGAGGGTCAGTACCATGAATTATTTTCTCATCAAAAATGATATAGTAATAACGAGCACTTTAATGTGGAAATGGAAAATAAGATCTACTGGCGGTAATGAGTGTTTCCCGAAACGGTATAGAGAGGAAAGGTGGCGCAGGAGAGATGTGAATATTTTTTTTCGGGTGGAATACCAACTAAGAATTGATCGTTTTGCCAGATATTCTCTCATTTTAGATGAAAGTAAAATATTATTACTAATATATAATTACTGTTATTATAATTATTATTAGTGAGGGAAAATAGGAAGAAGTGGCTAGAGTGGATACAGGACAGTGGTATAAGAAATGAATATATTGAGAGCAAGAAACACATAAAGAGACTGGTGAAGAGGAAAAAGGAGGTAAAGGATGATCTAGGAAGAAATATGAATGCAAACTGCTCTGAAAATAAGAAGTTATCCTGGAAAGAGGCGCGGAAATGAAGATGAAAAGAATTGTGAAAATGTGAAGGATGTAGTGATAGATTATTAACCCATGAGGATGAAGTATGGATTAGATGGAAAGAATATTTTGAACGCCTGATGAATGGGAATAGAGAGAGCAAAGCGACTAACATGATTGGTTTTGGGGATGTACAGAGAAGGAATGCAGTGCCAGGAAACGTGACACTCGCAGAGGTACCGGTACGCTGTGAAGCAGCTGAAAAATGGGAAAGCAGCTGTGGTTGATGAGGTGTATTCAGAGATGATTGGGTGTAGTGGAGAGAGCGAGATGAAATGCTTGTTGGAGGTAAGAAGGCATGGATGAGAGAAACTGTGCCAGTAGAGTGAAAAAAAGGCTGTGATTGTACCCCTGTACAAAAATAAGATGAGCGAAGTGAGCGCAATAATTATCGTGGCATAAATTTATTGAGTGCTGTAGAGAAGGTATGTGGGAGATTTGTTATACAGAAAGTAGGAGAGATATTGGAAGTCCTAGTGAGTGACGAACAGGGTGGCTTTAGGAGTGACAGAGGATGTATGGATCAAATACTTGCAGTAAGACAGATAATGGAGAAGGTTTGTGAGAAGGACTATAAGGTGTGTATGGCATTTATGGATCTGGCAAAAGCACGTGACAAAGTAGACAGAGAAGGATTGTGGAAGGTTTTGTGCATGTACGGTGTAGACGGTAAGATGGTAGGTGCCGTCAAGATGTTGGTAGTGAGGCATGTGTAAATGGGCATCTAAGTGAATGATTAACGATCAGTGTGGGCTGCCTGTGTCGGGTGTACATACCTTTTATTTTAAAACTATTATAATTAATGTTAAGCTGTTAATAAAATCTGTTTCCTGTTTATAAGTTCTATGGATCTGTTTCATATTACCCTGGAGAAAAGTATTACACTTTCAGCTAAATAATAAATGCAGGATTAAGCTGTGTAAGATTTCATCATTCATTCATTCATTCATTGCCAGACGCCATGTATCCCAGACGGGGTGGCCAACGGCTTAGAGTTAATTGTTTTACAGGGAGGGGCACTTCATAAAAATACTGCAGTATCATCAACTGCACTGTGTAATGAGTGATATATATATATATATATATATATATATATATATATATATATATATATATATATATATATATATATAAGAAGAGAGGATTACTGCAGTTGCCCGTTGGCCCATACTAGGCAGCTCCTAGAAGAATAAATGAACTACTAGAATGAGATCAGGATGGCAAAAAAGAAGGCTCTCCCCCGCCCTCCAAACCCTCCAGCTGAAGCCGGCAGGAAAAAGTCAGAAAGAACACCCACCAGTGTAGAAAAACTGGCGTGGACATTTTATGGGAAAGTGTGAAAGGAGAAAAAGAGGCTATTATATTGTAACGTGAAAAGGAAAAAGAATGAATTAGTACTGATTATAAGATTTTATTTTCTTTGTACCCACCTCTTATTTGTCATATGCTTATCTAGCCTATGCTTGAAACTCTCAATGGAAGAGGGAGCAACTACTTTACTAGGTAGCTTATTCCATTCGCCTACTACTCTATTACCAAACCAATTTCTACCTATTTCCTTACTCAAACGGAATTTTTCAAGTTTGAAACCATTACTTCTAATTCTGTTCTGTATGCTTACTTTAAGTAACTTGCTAATATCTCCCTTATTTATTCCCTTCATCCACTTAAACACCTCCATTAAGTCTCCCCTTACTCTACGCTTCTCCAGTGATTGCAGACTTAATCTTTTTAGTCTGTCTCTTCATCTCTGCGCATGTCGCGTTTCCTGGCACTGTGTTCCTACTCTGCACACACCCCAAACCAATCATGTTAACAGTCGCTTTGTTCTCTCCATTCCCATTCATCAGACTTCAAAATATTCTTGCTATCTAGTCCTTCCTTCATCCCTATGGGTTAATAATCTACCACTTACATCCTTCACACTTTCACATTTCTTTCCACTGTCACTTTTACATTTCCGCAACTTTCCAGAATAACTTCCTATTTTCAGAGTATTTTGCATTAATTTTTCTTCCTGGATCATCATTTTGCCTCCTTCTTTTTCCTCTTCACTAGTCTCTTTACGTACTTCATGCCGTCAATATATTTAGTACTTATTTCAACCGACCCCCTGTCAGTAGCCACTTCTTCCTCTTTTCCTCCACCGCTCTCTTTACCTCCTCATCCCACCATGCCGTACCTTTCTTCTTTGTTGTTACTCTTGCCATACACACATCGTTTTTGCATTCCTAACTAAGCAATCCCTATATGTATTCCACAGGCTCTCCAGATCCATTTCATTCCAATTTACTGATTCTAACTCCTCCCCTACTTTGGCCCTGTATTCATCTGCCACTTCTTTGATCCTCAGCTTCTCGACTTTCAGTCTCTCTCTGTAACTGCTCCACTCTCTCCTGGTCCACCTAACTCCTCTCAGCTTGATTTTGCATACCACAGTAATTTGATCTGACAAACACCCACGTCGTCCTCTCACTGCCCTCGTATCAGCAGCACTACCCGGCATCGATTCCTCAACACACATAATCAATCAGGCTCCTTTCAACATGATCGCCATTCCCTCTGTACCATGTAAATTTATGTGCATCTTTGTGTTTGAAATAATCACAAACTGAAATTTCACCTTGCTTTGTGATCGAAACCTTTGACTCAACACTTAATCACTTCATTCTCGCCTTATCCTCAACTCTTCCACGATCTTTGGCCTAAATAGGATAACAACTGTTTGAGATGATATTGCTA
Source organism: Coenobita brevimanus (assembly GCF_032717465.1). Classification (NCBI taxonomy): domain Eukaryota; kingdom Metazoa; phylum Arthropoda; class Malacostraca; order Decapoda; family Coenobitidae; genus Coenobita; species Coenobita brevimanus. The sequence goes on along the minus strand of NC_137019.1, from coordinate 27,702,249 downwards.
AGTAAGACGTTGACTGATCTGTGATATTGACCTTCGACCTATTCCCAAATGAACAAGGTGAACGCTTTGGCTGACTCTCAACTCTTCCACCCAGTTTGTTTAAATTCGGATCAGAACTGTTTGAAATGTACTATTAACATTCATACAAACACACACACACACACACACACACACACACACACACACACACACGCCCGCGTAAAGCACTACATCCTTGTCTTCAGCCTGTGCGGTTATAAGAAATTAAATGGACAGCTAGAACAGAAGAGGTAACGTTAAAGTGCGACGACTAAAAAGAATGAAATGGATAAACATTTATTTAAGAGGTAATCGTTTAGAAAATACTGCAGAAACCTATTACCATTTATCTTTCCCAAATACGTTCCTTATATGCTCAACCTACACAACTCATACATTCCTGCACAGTTCCATTTAGACTGCTCATATCGTACTTCTCAGACACAGTAACACGCCAGAGTTCCTCACCACTGAATTAGTCAAGGCACTAACACACCCTCATGTAGTCTTCTTGCAGCTCCTTTTCCGTATCAAGAGCTATACACCCTCGGTGACTCTGCTTCCTTTACGCATTTATTTCTCCTTACTATCACTGTATTAAGACAATTAACCTCATCTGCCAGATCCAGTTTTTGTCCATTACATTACTGTGCATCTCAGTTTCTCTCTCAGTACCTGTCACTTTACGCTTCACTATCCTTGCCGCTCACAGACGTACACTAAACTTGGAACCAAAATAAGAAGTGTAAATTACACATATTAAATCAGACACACTCGATCCCTCATCATTCACCACCCTCTACACACTCCTTAACCTTGTTCCAATGCTGATATTCAGTTACTCACATTCATCTGCCCATCCACAAACTTTACCAACATGTGACACTCTCAATAAACAACGTATTTACATATTACCTCTTTAACCCGCCACGTCCCGAGCCTTTCCGCACCTATGACATCCCCCAGTCCCGAGCCTTTTTGGAAAAATATTTTTCTTCTAAAACTTCCGCTTAGGTCGAGAAACGATGGAAAATCATGAAGAAAGTGGTCCCTGCGGTCTATAAGTGGTCTGTACAGGTGCGGTTTCCCCCCGCAGGTATCGTATTCTGTAATGGGCTGGATATGCGTTTACGTTTTCTATGGTAAGGAATAATGGGAGAAACAACACACAACACCTCTATATTTATTGAATTTGAACTAATAAACAATAACAGTAACAATATAATGGATTTCAGACACATATATATGAAAAATAAGCATTGTACCATCGCGCGAGCATAGCGAGTTAGGTCCGAGTCGTAACATGCTATATGCTAAGTTTCTGGTATGAGTCAACCTATCATTTTTTCTACTTGTATACTTCTGTTTCAATGACAATTTACCAATTACAACTGTTTGTAAGTGTTTTCAGATGTTTTCATTCATTATGATGACATGCAGCATAAGTTTAGCTAACATCAGCTTAGTAAGCGCACTCGCTATGACTCGTATTTCAACATACCAAATTGTTTTATCACTTTCCAATTATTTTCCCATTTCCATAGAACCTTTCCTCCACCACTGTAAAGGTTTTCAATTATTTTCATTCATTACGAGGGCATTTAGCGATATGCTAGCGCCTATTCACGTAGCAACCACGATCTCAAACACTCGTGTTTCATCATCTACTTTATTTATTCACTCCAATTATATTTTCCCACTTACATTACACACGTTTACACCCCTAGAATGCACTGTACATACTGCCATTATTTATTCAAGTGAGCGTGAGAATATCGCCTGAAAATACCCTCGCAAGGAATGTTTCGTCATACATAATACTCACACACTTATATACTAATTATTCACTTTATCACTTGCTGACTTTTATTTTGACTAATACGTGCCTTATTCATTCGACTAAGCGTCAGGAAATCTTATCTTTATAGACACGCTATGAATATTTGACTTAGAATATACAATAATTTGAACTTATATTATACCCGTAAGAATGTCACATAATAATAAATATATAATAACGGGCCGTATTTATTGCACTGAGCGACAGCATATCGCATCAAACAACCCTCTCTATGTAAGTTTCAACTTAGGGCAGATTTATATACTTACACCTAATGTTTTCACTTATGTTCTACCCGTAGGCACTTTATACTAATATTTGGAGATCCACATGACTGATATTTTCACAGAGCGTCTGTCTGTCGCATTTACCTCATAATTTCAGCGTCCTTTCGCATTCACACCATGCTAAAATTGCAGCAACGTGTGATATTCACTAAAACATGGGTGAATACACAGACCCACGTCACACTGCACGCACTCATAGCGGGTGTCCTTCCTCTGTGTCGTGAGTCTCACCTGGGAATTACTGCACACGTGACACCTGCGCTGGGGCCTAGGTCTGTTTGGCTGGGGAGGGATAGGAGTGGGGAAATGGCGGCCGGATATTCTCTGGGGAGTCTGGGTAATAGGGGCAGTGCGGGGGCGCTGTTGGGGCCTTTCAACAGCATACTTAGCAAAGATTTCTCGTGTGAGCTCCCTCAAAAACCCTTCAAATGTTTCCTGAACTCCTGTGGTCATGGCGTGAAGGTGGTGGCAATTCAGAGCAGTGATATCTAGTAAGTGAAAGAACAGTTTCTTATACCACTTCATCGTGGTCCTGGCACACTCTACCGTCGATATCATGGAGTCAGACTGGTCCACGAGGCGCATGTTTATATTGTAATCCATTACACACTCAGGTTTCCAAACACGACGCCTGCTCTCGCTATGGTAATCAACAGAATCAGTACGGTGCATCAAGGGGCAGTGAACCGTGGACAAGAGGCTTACTTCTCTGTTGTGGTTCCACATTGTTGCAAGGATGTTGTTGGCTTTGAAGAAGACAACCTCACTCCTTGCAAGTTTCCGCCCTACCTTGACCATGTGACGCCGGTTCACCTTTACGGTTCCACAGACTCCCGTTTCATGTGTGTGAAGATAACGAGCGAGAAGAGGGCTAGTGTACCAGTTGTCGAGGTAGAGAACGTGACCACGATGAAGGTAGTCTTCTATCATCGTCTTTACCACTGCTCCCGAAAGTCCTATACTTCGATCTTCTATTATGTCTGTCTGTGCACCGGTGTACAAGACTATGTCTTGCACGTATCCAGTCCTACAGCACACATAACAAAGATCTTGAACCCAAAACGGTGCCTTTTGCTGGGTATATACTGTCTGAATGAAATATTGCCTCTCCACAACACGAGACTCTCGTCTATGACGAGATCTCTATAGGGATAGAATGAGGATCGAAAGGTTTGCCTGAGGTGATCAAAGACCAACCGAATTCGCCTCATTTTGTCAGTGTTGTTTGCATTTGCAGGGTCATGAGCATCATAGAAATGGAGGCGACTTAGAATTGGTTGAAACCGATTACGGCTCATCACTTGACCAAATATGGGGGTAAACATAACAGGGTCCCTAGTCCAGTAAGCAGGAATTCTATTTTTTCTTATTATACCCATCAAAAGGACAAGGGCAAAAAATAAGAACATTTCTGGAATGGAGACAGGGTAATCATAGATCATAGAATGCCTACTCCTTGTTCCCAATCTTTCACTTTCTAGGCGCTGGGCGCTTGCAAACAGGTTTGTTTGAAAAACGATCTGATCTACGAATGCCTCACTGAAAAACAGGTGGAAAAAATCCAACCTGGTTGAATTACAGTGAATACCTGGTGCAATGCAGCCAGATCGCCCTTGCTCAGTGAAGGGGTGAATGAGGGGAGAAAAATCACTCCCATCCTCCCAATCCCACGACACAAATCCCTCGTCCCCATCACCGCCTCCGTCTGGGTGGGGAGGAGATCCTGGTTGGGGAGGTTGGGGAGAAGGAGTACGGAGGGCTTCCCCACTGTCACTCCTCTTCCCTCTGCCTTTACCCTTTCCCTTTCCCTAACCCTTACGGCCTTGAGGAACATTAGGGGGCTGTGGGGATGAAATTGTTGAATATTGGGGAGCAGAAGACATGCTGGGGAGTAGTTCCTCCCCACCTTCCCCCTCCATTACCACACCACGTGCTCTCTCACGCAACCTTGCTCGACCACGTGTTAGGGGATATTGGGGAGCATAAGACGTGCTTTGGAGTGGTTCCTCCCCACCTTCCCCCTCCCTCACAACCCCACGTGATAATGAACGCACCCGCACTGGCCCACGTGATCCACTCTGCCGCCTCACACTACGTAGGGAGAGCAATGACTCACTCACGTCACTCTCACTTTCCCTAATCCCAGGACTTTCCATTTCACTCCCCACTCCCTCCACTTGACTTCCTAGCTCCCCAAACAGAATGCTAGGCCCATACCTGCTCATACGACGTGGTGTGCGCTCTGGGCCATGATGTGTAATCACCTCCCGTCCATACCACGTGGCAGCACGTCCCACAGCTCCGTCCTCGTCCTCGTCCTCGAATTCTGCTTCCAAAGCACGCTGGGGATAGGGATATGATATACCACATGCCTTCTTTGCCTCCTGCCCCTCTCTAGCAGCACGGTAAGTCACGTACTGCCACTTCCTGGGTGACGGAACTTCCTCGTCACTGCTGGTGGTTTCTTTCTCCTTTGGCTGCACATAATCCTTGTCCATCTCCTCGTCATCCAGTGGGGAATCACTGTCGCCGGTAAAGGTGTCCAGGGTGACTTGAATCTCGCTCTCTGAGAGACCTCTCTTAGCCATGTCTGAGCAGGACCGTGGCTACCAGGTGAGTGGACGAGTGGCGGGCTAGCGCGGGTCGCGTGGGGTCGCCGAATGTCCCCGCCTGGTGGCAGGTAGGGGAAGGTCAGGCGAGGGTACGTACCGCAAATCAAGCGCGAAATTTGAAAATTGTCGAAATTATGCACATTGCAATTGCACGACGTACTGGTACGTCGCCGGGACTGGCAAATGCAAATCGTTGCAACGTACCCATACGTCGTCGGGACGGGGCAGGTTAAAATAATATTTTGTTTCTCTTACTGTATGCTCTTTTTGGTTCATGAACATTATAAAATCTTAGTCCTTCTGGAGCGAGAGGCTTATTTCACATTTTTTCCCTTGCACCACAGCGATAATATAGGATTGCCTACGTGATTCTTGCACTTAACACTAGTCCATTCATAATATATATATATATATATTGTTACGGAACAGAGAAAGATAACGTGCACTTTAAGTGAGAATACTAAAAATCACTACTGTCCCGTAAAGTTCCAGGTTCAAAACAAAAGAGTTAGGTAAAATTACAAGTTAAAGTTTAATGCTCAAACTAACAACAAAACATTCAGGACTCATAAGGATAATGTAATGGCAAAAAAAAAACAGGTTAAATATATGGTTAACTGCAATAGCCTCTATTAACACGAAATTAGCAAGAGTAAATTTATCTAAGTCAGCCCTGATAAAATGAAAATACACTGGGTAATGCTCAGTTAATGCAAGATAAATTATTACAGATACAAAATATTATCAAAAATGACTGACAATAAGAACTTCACATGAATTACAAAAAATGTCACTAGGCCTAAGAATCAACACCTTACGCTATACAGTACAAGAAAAAATGCAACAACAGTTATACTCAAATTACACACAGCTGCTAGATGGTTGGAGACTTCCTGAGAACTCACAATAATAACTGCACAGGGGAGGACAGAGATGTGAACAAAATGAGGAGTAGATCTAAGTGGCAATAATGCAGAGACTGAGCTCATTATACAGGGGCCAGCAGAGCTTGATACAACTTGTCAGAAGGACGCACAAATGAAGCCATGGGGACAAAGAGTTGACAATCCTGCTCTGAACAACAGAAAGAACGACTTACTCTACTATAACGGTAGAAGGGGGGGACTGAGGCAGAACACGCTCGTGATCAAACGTGCAGCATACTGTGCGTTAAAATTACACAAAGGATGATGAAATCATAGGCTATGTAACACCTCCTCGCAAAGAAAAAGAAATTTACAAAGGAAATTTCTTATTACTCTAAAACAATCTGTCTAAAGTCTAGATAAGCAATCTGCAATAACATTTTCTTTCCTAGTGTTACAAAACATGAGATCTCCCTAGCACGTTCAGTCATAGGTACTTGCCAGTATCCCTTTAACAAATCAAACTTACTTATGTACCTAGCCTTTCCGATCTTGTCTATGCAATCTTCCACACGAGGGAGAGGGTAAGTGTCTGTTTTGGTTATCTGATTAACACATCTGTAGTCGATGCAAAGCCGCTGTGACCCACCTGGCTTAGGGACTAGAGTGACAGGAGAACTCCACTCGCTCTGACAGGGCTCAATCATCTTGTGGTCCAACAGGTAGCCAAGCTCCTTCTGGATGAGAGGAACTTTCACTGGGTTCACACGGTAAGGAGGCAGTTTAATTGGCTTTGCGTCTCCAACATCGACATCATGCATCAACACAGTGGTTCTTCCTGGAGTGGCACGGAACACTTGCGGGTACTCCTGCAGTAATGCCGAAAACTCCTGCCTTTCCTCGGGAGGTAGATGAGAAAGCTCAGTCTGGAGATCATTCATGATATCAGGATTCTTCCCCAAACTGTCACTCAGGCTCATACTGCATGGGAGAGCTTCACTTGCAGACTCGGGTGGAACAGCTACAGTGCAGACTGGATTATTTTCATCCCGCCTGTGATATAACTTTAGGATGTTGATGTGACAAAGTTTCTTGTTCTTTCTACGATCTGCTGTGGCGATGACATAGTTGACATCACTGAGTTTCTTCTCCACGAAATAAGGACCACTAAACTTGGCTTGAAGAGGTTGCCCATGAACCGGTAGCAGAATTAAAACCTGATCTCCTGGCTGAAAATGGCGTAACCTGGACTTCTTATCATACAAAGTCTTCATCTTCTCCTGAGCAGCTCCTAAATTCTCTCTCGCCAGCTGTAAAGCAGTGGACAGCCGTTCTTTGAACTTCATCACATACTCCAGCAGGTTGACGTCATCTTCCTCCGACAGCCAGCATTCCTTGAGTAACTTAAGGGGTCCTCTTACTTCATGGCCAAACAGTAGTTCAAAAGGTGAGAAGCCCAGTGATTCATTTGGAGATTCTCTTGCGGCAAACACAACGAATGGAAGACCTTTATCCCAGTCTTTCTGATGTTCCAAACAGTATTTCTTGAGCATCGATTTGAGTGTTTGATGATATCTCTCCAACGCTTCTTGAGTCTGGGGATGGTAAGCTGAAGACGTGATCTGGGTGATGCCCAACTCTTTCAGAGACTGCTTGAAAACATTTGACATGAAATTACTTCCTCGGTCTGACTGTACCTCCTTGGGCAGACCAAACTTTGTGAAGAACCCTAGCATTTCCTTAACCACGTTCTTTGCTGAGATATTTCTAAGTGGAATGGCTTCAGGATAACGAGTAGCCATATCAATCAGGGTCAACACATAAGAAAATCCTGAAGAAGTCTTAGGAAGAGGGCCCACAATATCCACCAACACACGGGTGAAAGGCGCCTCAAAAGGAGGAATGGGAACTAGAGGTGCAACCTTTTCGGTCTGATTACACTTTCCCACAACTTGACAGGTGTGACAAGACTTACAATACCAGGAAACATCCCTGAAGATCCCTGGCCAGTAGAAGTGTTTCAAAATGCGTGCCACAGTCTTCCTCACTCCAAGGTGTCCTGCCAAACTGGAATCATGAGCCACTCTAATGATATCCTGCCTACAAACACGAGGGATGACAACTTGATGTACAGCCTCCCATTCACAGTCGGCTGATGCTGTTGGGGGTCTCCACTTCCTCATAAGTACTCCTGACTTTACATAATAACAAGTAGAAGCACCAGCTGACTCTTCCTCACTGCAAGCAGAATTAGCTAGACCTTTCAACTCAGGGTCAGCAACATGCAACTCAACCTACTCTTGACGAGACAAATTATCAACACTACGGTGTACTGCCTCATCTGGTGAGTGGTCCAAATTAGCAAGAAAAGTGTCAGCTAGGATAACATCATCATCATCATTATCCTCTAAATCACCAGTAACTTTAGACTTAGCCCTAGTGACAGCACATGCAGGGAATACATCAGGGACATCACAATCATGGGACGCAGCCACTGGCTCACTAGACAACTGAGGAGCTGGACACACTTGACTTCCACCAATATCATTTCCAAGTAAGAAAGTTACACCTGACATTGGGAGTGTCTCAACCAACTCAACCATAACGGAACCATTAACAAAACCAGACTCTAAATTCACTCTGCACAGAGGGACAGAGAAGTAATTATTCCCTACACCTTGTAGGATTACAGTTTCATCAAAGAAATTAACATTAGAGCCTAGAACACTGGTCAGCTTAAGGGATTGGCAAGCACCTGTATCACGATATATTTTAACTGATTTCCTGTCATTACTGTCCAGAGGACTGATAAAACCATCAGACAGGAAATTAGCACATGAACTCTTGAGAGTGTCACCCACGTTACTGCTCAAAAGAGGAGCTCCGTCATGAGAATTTAAGTTACCCCTCAAAGCAGGTTCAGTTAACTCAGTTAAAGAATTCTGGGAACTCTCAAGGGTGGACACTAGACCAATTGACTGAATATTTAAAGACTCCTTTTTGTTCACATCACGCTGTCTCCTGAAACATTTCTCCGTAGTATGACCAAGCTTACTACAATAAGTACATTTACTTTTCTGAAATCTAGAGGTGGAGCTGGTATTTACTTCCTGAGAAACATCATCTTTATTCTCTTTCCTGTTACCTGTACTCTGAGTAGAGGCAACGTACTTACTCTCAGCTTTCCCTTTTTCTTTAGAATATATCTTGTGAGTGAGAACATATTCATCAGCTAAAACTGCAGCATCAGACAAATTATCTATTCTTCTCCATCAAGATATAGGCTTACATCTTTATAAATACACCTCTTGAAGTCCTCCAGCAAAATCATCTGCTTAAATTTGTCAAAATCAGAATCCACATTCTTAGAATTTAACCACTGCTCTAACAGATCTTCTTTGATTTTTGCATACTCAACATGGGATTGCTTATCTTGCTTGTAAGTTGTCCTAAATTTTACTCTATAAGCTTCAGGAACAAGCTCATAGGCCTTAAGAATCAAGCTCTTAACTACATCATAATTATCAGATTGATCCTGAGGCAAAGATGCATAAGTTACTTGAGCTTTACCGGTGAGAACAGTTTGAAGGAGTACTGGCCAATACTTTTTGGGCCAATTAAAACCTGTAGCTACCCTCTCAAACAACTGAAAATACTTTGTTAAATCAGATTCATTAAAAGGAGGGACAAGTTTAACATTTTTAGCCACATCAAAATCATCAGAGCTAGATGATCCAGTTCCACCTTGTTTCATGCGATACTTATGGTCTGCCTGAATCCTGACAAGTTCAATTTGTGCCTGTATCTGTGCCTCCTGAATACGAGTCTGAGACTCCGCCTCCTTAGGATTTGCCTGAAATTCAGCCTCCTGAATACGAGCCTGAGACTCAGCCTCCTTAGCACGTGCTTGAAATTCAGCCTCCTTAGCACGTGCTTGAAATTCAGCCTCCTTAACACGAGACTCCGCCTCCTTAGCCTGAGCCTCCTGCAGGGCTAGCTGTAACTTAGCTAATTCAATCTGCGTTTGCTCATTTGGAGGAGTTACATTAAACAAGCTTTTATTAATCATATCAACATTTTGATCTTTAGAATGATGAGAGCGAACAGCAATTCCCAATTGTTGAGCAACAAGCTTAAGTTCATTCTTCGTTCTGTTTTCTACATCACACACTGTTTGCACATTTGACAAAAAATCTTTGGCTTCATCAAGTGTAGTAATAGTAGACATCATGAATAAATCACAGTCACAAAATATCAAGCAATATCCTTATGATAATATCCTGAATATCCTGATATGAGGTCGCCAAATTTATGTTACGGAACAGAGAAAGATAACGTACACTTAAGTGAGAATACTAAAAATCACTACTGTCCCGTAAAGTTCCAGGTTCAAAACAAAAGAGTTAGGTAAAATTACAAGTTAAAGTTTAATGCTCAAACTAACAACAAAACATTCAGGACTCATAAGGATAATGTAATGGCAAAAAAAAAAACAGGTTAAATATATGGTTAACTGCAATAGCCTCTATTAACACGAAATTAGCAAGAGTAAATTTATCTAAGTCAGCCCTGATAAAATGAAAATACACTGGGTAATGCTCAGTTAATGCAAGATAAATTATTACAGATACAAAATATTATCAAAAATGACTGACAATAAGAACATCACATGAATTACAAAAAATGTCACTAAGCCTAAGAATCAACACCTTACGCTATACAGTACAAGAAAAAATGCAACAACAGTTATACTCAAATTACACACAGCTGCTAGATGGTTGGAGACTTCCTGAGAACTCACAATAATAACTGTACAGGGGAGGACAGAGATGTGAACAAAATGAGGAGTAGATCTAAGTGGCAATAATGCAGAGACTGAGCTCATTATATAGGGGCCAGCAGAGCTTGATACAACTTGTAAGAAGGACGCGCAAATGAAGCCATGGGGACAAAGAGTTGACAATCTTGCTCTGAACAACAGAAAGAACGACTTACTCTACTATAACGGTAGAAGGGGGGGACTGAGGCAGAACACGCTCGTGATCAAACATGCAGCATACTGTGCGTTAAAATTACACAAAGGATGATGAAATCATAGGCTATGTAACACCTCCCCGCAAAGAAAAAGAAATTTACAAAGGAAATTTCTTATTACTCTTAAACAATCTGTCTAAAGTCTAGATAAGCAATCTGCAATAACATTTTCTTTCCTAGTGTTACAAAACATGAGATCTCCCTAGCACCTTCAGTCATAGGTACTTGCCAGTATCCCTTTAACAAATCAAACTTACTTATGTACCTAGCCTTTCCGATCTTGTCTATGCAATCTTCCACACGAGGGAGAGGGTAAGTGTCTGTTTTGGTTATCTGATTAACACATCTGTAGTCGATGCAAAGCCGCTGTGACCCACCTGGCTTAGGGACTAGAGTGACAGGAGAACTCCACTCGCTCTGACAGGGCTCAATCATCTTGTGGTCCAACAGGTAGCCAAGCTCCTTCTGGATGAGAGGAACTTTCACTGGGTTCACACGGTAAGGAGGCAGTTTAATTGGCTTTGCGTCTCCAACATCGACATCATGCATCAACACAGTGGTTCTTCCTGGAGTGGCACGGAACACTTGCGGGTACTCCTGCAGTAATGCCGAAAACTCCTGCCTTTCCTCGGGAGGTAGATGAGAAAGCTCAGTCTGGAGATCATTCATGATATCAGGATTCTTCCCCAAACTGTCACTCAGGCTCATACTGCATGGGAGAGCTTCACTTGCAGACTCGGGTGGAACAGCTACAGTGCAGACTGGATTATTTTCATCCCGCCTGTGATATAACTTTAGCATGTTGATGTGACATAGTTGCTTGTTCTTTCTACGATCTGGTGTGGCGATGACATAGTCGACATCACTGAGTTTCTTCTCCACGAAATAAGGACCACTAAACTTGGCTTGAAGAGGTTGCCCATGAACCGGTAGCAGAATTAAAACCTGATCTCCTGGCTGAAAATGGCGTAACCTGGACTTCTTATCATACAAAGTCTTCATCTTCTCCTGAGCAGCTCCTAAATTCTCTCTCGCCGGCTGTAAAGCAGTGGACAGCCGTTCTTTGAACTTCATCACATACTCCAGCAGGTTGACGTCATCTTCCTCCGACAGCCAGCATTCCTTGAGTAACTTAAGGGGTCCTCTTACTTCATGGCCAAACAGTAGTTCAAAAGGTGAGAAGCCCAGTGATTCATTTGGAGATTCTCTTGCGGCAAACACAACGAATGGAAGACCTTTATCCCAGTCTTTCTGATGTTCCAAACAGTATTTCTTGAGCATCGATTTGAGTGTTTGATGATATCTCTCCAACGCTCCTTGAGTCTGGGGATGGTAAGCTGAAGACGTGATCTGGGTGATGCCCAACTCTTTCAGAGACTGCTTGAAAACATTTGACATGAAATTACTTCCTCGGTCTGACTGTACCTCCTTGGGCAGACCAAACTTTGTGAAGAACCCTAGCATTTCCTTAACCACGTTCTTTGCTGAGATATTTCTAAGTGGAATGGCTTCAGGATAACGAGTAGCCATATCAATCAGGGTCAACACATAAGAAAATCCTGAAGAAGTCTTAGGAAGAGGGCCCACAATATCCACCAACACACGGGTGAAAGGCGCCTCAAAAGGAGGAATGGGAACTAGAGGTGCAACCTTTTCGGTCTGATTACACTTTCCCACAACTTGACAGGTGTGACAAGACTTACAATACCAGGAAACATCCCTGAAGATCCCTGGCCAGTAGAAGTGTTTCAAAATGCGTGCCACAGTCTTCCTCACTCCAAGGTGTCCTGCCAAACTGGAATCATGAGCCACTCTAATGATATCCTGCCTACAAACACGAGGGATGACAACTTGATGTACAGCCTCCCATTCACAGTCGGCTGATGCTGTTGGGGGTCTCCACTTCCTCATAAGTACTCCTGACTTTACATAATAACAAGTAGAAGCACCAGCTGACTCTTCCTCACTGCAAGCAGAATTAGCTAGACCTTTCAACTCCAGGGTCAGCAACATGCAACTCAACCTACTCTTGACGAGACAAATTATCAACACTACGGTGTACTGCCTCATCTGGTGAGTGGTCCAAATTAGCAAGAAAAGTGTCAGCTAGGATAACATCATCATCATCATTATCCTCTAAATCACCAGTAACTTTAGACTTAGCCCTAGTGACAGCACATGCAGGGAATACATCAGGGACATCACAATCATGGGACGCAGCCACTGGCTCACTAGACAACTGAGGAGCTGGACACACTTGACTTCCACCAATATCATTTCCAAGTAAGAAAGTTACACCTGACATTGGGAGTGTCTCAACCAACTCAACCATAACGGAACCATTAACAAAACCAGACTCTAAATTCACTCTGCACAGAGGGACAGAGAAGTAATTATTCCCTACACCTTGTAGGATTACAGTTTCATCAAAGAAATTAACATTAGAGCCTAGAACACTGGTCAGCTTAAGGGATTGGCAAGCACCTGTATCACGATATATTTTAACTGATTTCCTGTCATTACTGTCCAGAGGACTGATAAAACCATCAGACAGGAAATTAGCACATGAACTCTTGAGAGTGTCACCCACGTTACTGCTCAAAAGAGGAGCTCCGTCATGAGAATTTAAGTTACCCCTCAAAGCAGGTTCAGTTAACTCAGTTAAAGAATTCTGGGAACTCTCAAGGGTGGACACTAGACCAATTGACTGAATATTTAAAGACTCCTTTTTGTTCACATCACGCTGTCTCCTGAAACATTTCTCCGTAGTATGACCAAGCTTACTACAATAAGTACATTTACTTTTCTGAAATCTAGAGGTGGAGCTGGTATTTACTTCCTGAGAAACATCATCTTTATTCTCTTTCCTGTTACCTGTACTCTGAGTAGAGGCAACGTACTTACTCTCAGCTTTCCCTTTTTCTTTAGAATATATCTTGTGAGTGAGAACATATTCATCAGCTAAAACTGCAGCATCAGACAAATTATCTATTCTTCTCCATCAAGATATAGGCTTACATCTTTATAAATACACCTCTTGAAGTCCTCCAGCAAAATCATCTGCTTAAATTTGTCAAAATCAGAATCCACATTCTTAGAATTTAACCACTGCTCTAACAGATCTTCTTTGATTTTTGCATACTCAACATGGGATTGCTTATCTTGCTTGTAAGTTGTCCTAAATTTTACTCTATAAGCTTCAGGAACAAGCTCATAGGCCTTAAGAATCAAGCTCTTAACTACATCATAATTATCAGATTGATCCTGAGGCAAAGATGCATAAGTTACTTGAGCTTTACCGGTGAGAACAGTTTGAAGGAGTACTGGCCAATACTTTTTGGGCCAATTAAAACCTGTAGCTACCCTCTCAAACAACTGAAAATACTTTGTTAAATCAGATTCATTAAAAGGAGGGACAAGTTTAACATTTTTAGCCACATCAAAATCATCAGAGCTAGATGATCCAGTTCCACCTTGTTTCATGCGATACTTATGGTCTGCCTGAATCCTGACAAGTTCAATTTGTGCCTGTATCTGTGCCTCCTGAATACGAGTCTGAGACTCCGCCTCCTTAGGATTTGCCTGAAATTCAGCCTCCTGAATACGAGCCTGAGACTCAGCCTCCTTAGCACGTGCTTGAAATTCAGCCTCCTTAGCACGTGCTTGAAATTCAGCCTCCTTAACACGAGACTCCGCCTCCTTAGCCTGAGCCTCCTGCAGGGCTAGCTGTAACTTAGCTAATTCAATCTGCGTTTGCTCATTTGGAGGAGTTACATTAAACAAGCTTTTATTAATCATATCAACATTTTGATCTTTAGAATGATGAGAGCGAACAGCAATTCCCAATTGTTGAGCAACAAGCTTAAGTTCATTCTTCGTTCTGTTTTCTACATCACACACTGTTTGCACATTTGACAAAAAATCTTTGGCTTCATCAAGTGTAGTAATAGTAGACATCATGAATAAATCACAGTCACAAAATATCAAGCAATATCCTTATGATAATATCCTGAATATCCTGATATGAGGTCGCCAAATTTATGTTACGGAACAGAGAAAGATAACGTACACTTAAGTGAGAATACTAAAAATCACTACTGTCCCGTAAAGTTCCAGGTTCAAAACAAAAGAGTTAGGTAAAATTACAAGTTAAAGTTTAATGCTCAAACTAACAACAAAACATTCAGGACTCATAAGGATAATGTAATGGCAAAAAAAAAAAAACAGGTTAAATATATGGTTAACTGCAATAGCCTCTATTAACACGAAATTAGCAAGAGTAAATTTATCTAAGTCAGCCCTGATAAAATGAAAATACACTGGGTAATGCTCAGTTAATGCAAGATAAATTATTACAGATACAAAATATTATCAAAAATGACTGACAATAAGAACATCACATGAATTACAAAAAATGTCACTAAGCCTAAGAATCAACACCTTACGCTATACAGTACAAGAAAAAATGCAACAACAGTTATACTCAAATTACACACAGCTGCTAGATGGTTGGAGACTTCCTGAGAACTCACAATAATAACTGTACAGGGGAGGACAGAGATGTGAACAAAATGAGGAGTAGATCTAAGTGGCAATAATGCAGAGACTGAGCTCATTATATAGGGGCCAGCAGAGCTTGATACAACTTGTAAGAAGGACGCGCAAATGAAGCCATGGGGACAAAGAGTTGACAATCTTGCTCTGAACAACAGAAAGAACGACTTACTCTACTATAACGGTAGAAGGGGGGACTGAGGCAGAACACGCTCGTGATCAAACATGCAGCATACTGTGCGTTAAAATTACACAAAGGATGATGAAATCATAGGCTATGTAACACCTCCCCGCAAAGAAAAAGAAATTTACAAAGGAAATTTCTTATTACTCTTAAACAATCTGTCTAAAGTCTAGATAAGCAATCTGCAATAACATTTTCTTTCCTAGTGTTACAAAACATGAGATCTCCCTAGCACCTTCAGTCATAGGTACTTGCCAGTATCCCTTTAACAAATCAAACTTACTTATGTACCTAGCCTTTCCGATCTTGTCTATGCAATCTTCCACACGAGGGAGAGGGTAAGTGTCTGTTTTGGTTATCTGATTAACACATCTGTAGTCGATGCAAAGCCGCTGTGACCCACCTGGCTTAGGGACTAGAGTGACAGGAGAACTCCACTCGCTCTGACAGGGCTCAATCATCTTGTGGTCCAACAGGTAGCCAAGCTCCTTCTGGATGAGAGGAACTTTCACTGGGTTCACACGGTAAGGAGGCAGTTTAATTGGCTTTGCGTCTCCAACATCGACATCATGCATCAACACAGTGGTTCTTCCTGGAGTGGCACGGAACACTTGCGGGTACTCCTGCAGTAATGCCGAAAACTCCTGCCTTTCCTCGGGAGGTAGATGAGAAAGCTCAGTCTGGAGATCATTCATGATATCAGGATTCTTCCCCAAACTGTCACTCAGGCTCATACTGCATGGGAGAGCTTCACTTGCAGACTCGGGTGGAACAGCTACAGTGCAGACTGGATTATTTTCATCCCGCCTGTGATATAACTTTAGCATGTTGATGTGACATAGTTGCTTGTTCTTTCTACGATCTGGTGTGGCGATGACATAGTCGACATCACTGAGTTTCTTCTCCACGAAATAAGGACCACTAAACTTGGCTTGAAGAGGTTGCCCATGAACCGGTAGCAGAATTAAAACCTGATCTCCTGGCTGAAAATGGCGTAACCTGGACTTCTTATCATACAAAGTCTTCATCTTCTCCTGAGCAGCTCCTAAATTCTCTCTCGCCAGCTGTAAAGCAGTGGACAGCCGTTCTTTGAACTTCATCACATACTCCAGCAGGTTGACGTCATCTTCCTCCGACAGCCAGCATTCCTTGAGTAACTTAAGGGGTCCTCTTACTTCATGGCCAAACAGTAGTTCAAAAGGTGAGAAGCCCAGTGATTCATTTGGAGATTCTCTTGCGGCAAACACAACGAATGGAAGACCTTTATCCCAGTCTTTCTGATGTTCCAAACAGTATTTCTTGAGCATCGATTTGAGTGTTTGATGATATCTCTCCAACGCTCCTTGAGTCTGGGGATGGTAAGCTGAAGACGTGATCTGGGTGATGCCCAACTCTTTCAGAGACTGCTTGAAAACATTTGACATGAAATTACTTCCTCGGTCTGACTGTACCTCCTTGGGCAGACCAAACTTTGTGAAGAACCCTAGCATTTCCTTAACCACGTTCTTTGCTGAGATATTTCTAAGTGGAATGGCTTCAGGATAACGAGTAGCCATATCAATCAGGGTCAACACATAAGAAAATCCTGAAGAAGTCTTAGGAAGAGGGCCCACAATATCCACCAACACACGGGTGAAAGGCGCCTCAAAAGGAGGAATGGGAACTAGAGGTGCAACCTTTTCGGTCTGATTACACTTTCCCACAACTTGACAGGTGTGACAAGACTTACAATACCAGGAAACATCCCTGAAGATCCCTGGCCAGTAGAAGTGTTTCAAAATACGTGCCACAGTCTTCCTCACTCCAAGGTGTCCTGCCAAACTGGAATCATGAGCCACTCTAATGATATCCTGCCTACAAACACGAGGGATGACAACTTGATGTACAGCCTCCCATTCACAGTCGGCTGATGCTGTTGGGGGTCTCCACTTCCTCATAAGTACTCCTGACTTTACATAATAACAAGTAGAAGCACCAGCTGACTCTTCCTCACTGCAAGCAGAATTAGCTAGACCTTTCAACTCAGGGTCAGCAACATGCAACTCAACCTACTCTTGACGAGACAAATTATCAACACTACGGTGCACTGCCTCATCTGGTGAGTGGTCCAAATTAGCAAGAAAAGTGTCAGCTAGGATAACATCATCATCATCATTATCCTCTAAATCACCAGTAACTTTAGACTTAGCCCTAGTGACAGCACATGCAGGGAATACATCAGGGACATCACAATCATGGGACGCAGCCACTGGCTCACTAGACAACTGAGGAGCTGGACACACTTGACTTCCACCAATATCATTTCCAAGTAAGAAAGTTACACCTGACATTGGGAGTGTCTCAACCAACTCAACCATAACGGAACCATTAACAAAACCAGACTCTAAATTCACTCTGCACAGAGGGACAGAGAAGTAATTATTCCCTACACCTTGTAGGATTACAGTTTCATCAAAGAAATTAACATTAGAGCCTAGAACACTGGTCAGCTTAAGGGATTGGCAAGCACCTGTATCACGATATATTTTAACTGATTTCCTGTCATTACTGTCCAGAGGACTGATAAAACCATCAGACAGGAAATTAGCACATGAACTCTCTGGAGAGTGTCACCCACGTTACTGCTCAAAAGAGGAGCTCCGTCATGAGAATTTAAGTTACCCCTCAAAGCAGGTTCAGTTAACTCAGTTAAAGAATTCTGGGAACTCTCAAGGGTGGACACTAGACCAATTGACTGAATATTTAAAGACTCCTTTTTGTTCACATCACGCTGTCTCCTGAAACATTTCTCCGTAGTATGACCAAGCTTACTACAATAAGTACATTTACTTTTCTGAAATCTAGAGGTGGAGCTGGTATTTACTTCCTGAGAAACATCATCTTTATTCTCTTTCCTGTTACCTGTACTCTGAGTAGAGGCAACGTACTTACTCTCAGCTTTCCCTTTTTCTTTAGAATATATCTTGTGAGTGAGAACATATTCATCAGCTAAAACTGCAGCATCAGACAAATTATCTATTCTTCTCCATCAAGATATAGGCTTACATCTTTATAAATACACCTCTTGAAGTCCTCCAGCAAAATCATCTGCTTAAATTTGTCAAAATCAGAATCCACATTCTTAGAATTTAACCACTGCTCTAACAGATCTTCTTTGATTTTTGCATACTCAACATGGGATTGCTTATCTTGCTTGTAAGTTGTCCTAAATTTTACTCTATAAGCTTCAGGAACAAGCTCATAGGCCTTAAGAATCAAGCTCTTAACTACATCATAATTATCAGATTGATCCTGAGGCAAAGATGCATAAGTTACTTGAGCTTTACCGGTGAGAACAGTTTGAAGGAGTACTGGCCAATACTTTTTGGGCCAATTAAAACCTGTAGCTACCCTCTCAAACAACTGAAAATACTTTGTTAAATCAGATTCATTAAAAGGAGGGACAAGTTTAACATTTTTAGCCACATCAAAATCATCAGAGCTAGATGATCCAGTTCCACCTTGTTTCATGCGATACTTATGGTCTGCCTGAATCCTGACAAGTTCAATTTGTGCCTGTATCTGTGCCTCCTGAATACGAGTCTGAGACTCCGCCTCCTTAGGATTTGCCTGAAATTCAGCCTCCTGAATACGAGCCTGAGACTCAGCCTCCTTAGCACGTGCTTGAAATTCAGCCTCCTTAGCACGTGCTTGAAATTCAGCCTCCTTAACACGAGACTCCGCCTCCTTAGCCTGAGCCTCCTGCAGGGCTAGCTGTAACTTAGCTAATTCAATCTGCGTTTGCTCATTTGGAGGAGTTACATTAAACAAGCTTTTATTAATCATATCAACATTTTGATCTTTAGAATGATGAGAGCGAACAGCAATTCCCAATTGTTGAGCAACAAGCTTAAGTTCATTCTTCGTTCTGTTTTCTACATCACACACTGTTTGCACATTTGACAAAAAATCTTTGGCTTCATCAAGTGTAGTAATAGTAGACATCATGAATAAATCACAGTCACAAAATATCAAGCAATATCCTTATGATAATATCCTGAATATCCTGATATGAGGTCGCCAAATTTATGTTACGGAACAGAGAAAGATAACGTACACTTAAGTGAGAATACTAAAAATCACTACTGTCCCGTAAAGTTCCAGGTTCAAAACAAAAGAGTTAGGTAAAATTACAAGTTAAAGTTTAATGCTCAAACTAACAACAAAACATTCAGGACTCATAAGGATAATGTAATGGCAAAAAAAAAAAACAGGTTAAATATATGGTTAACTGCAATAGCCTCTATTAACACGAAATTAGCAAGAGTAAATTTATCTAAGTCAGCCCTGATAAAATGAAAATACACTGGGTAATGCTCAGTTAATGCAAGATAAATTATTACAGATACAAAATATTATAAAAAATGACTGACAATTAGAACTTCACATGAATTACAAAAAATGTCACGCTATACAGTACAAGAAAAAATGCAACAACAGTTATACTCAAATTACACACAGCTGCTAGATGGTTGGAGACTTCCTGAGAACTCACAATTATAACTGTACAGGGGAGGACAGAGATGTGAACAAAATGAGGAGTAGATCTAAGTGGCAATAATGCAGAGACTGAGCTCATTATATAGGGGCCAGCAGAGCTTGATACAACTTGTAAGAAGGACGCGCAAATGAAGCCATGGGGACAAAGAGTTGACAATCCCGCTCTGAACAACAGAAAGAACAACTTACTCTACTATAACGGTAGAAGGGGGGGACTGAGGTAGAACACGCTCGTGATCAAACATGCAGCATACTGTGCATTAAAGTTACACAAAGGATGATGAAATCATAGGCTATGTAAAAATATATATATATATATATATATATATATATATATATATTATATATATATATATATATATATATATATATATATATATATATATATATATATATATATATATATATATATATATATATATATATATATATATATATATATATATATATATATATATATGTTGCCAGATGCCTCAATCCCGTTTGGGGTGGCCAGAAACAAATCGCCTCCATGTCGCCCTGTCCCCCGCCATTTCACTGCCCTGCTCCCAACTCACACCCCCTCTCTCATATACCTCTCCACCCCATCCCTCCATCTCATCCTCGGCCGCCCCCTCCCTCTTCCCCCCTCCACCTCACTCACATACACTCTCTTCATCAGTCTTTCACCCTCCATCCTCTCCACATGGCCAAACCACCTCAGTGTGTTCCTCATAACGCTTCCTATCACATCCACATCCACACCACAACGCTCCTTTATATCCTCATTCGTCAGCCTGTCTCTCTACGTGACTCCACAGGCTCCTCTTCAATAACTCATTTCCACTGCTCTCACTCTTGACTTGTGTCCTTCCAACAATGTCCAAGCTTCACTTCCGTACGTTAGAGTTGGTATCACAATACTGTCATGTAGTAACTTTTTCACTTCCATGCTCACTTCCCTGTTTCTTATCACTGCTTTCAAGGAACCAGCAACCTTTCTTCCCTGCTGTACCCTTTCAAGCACTTCACCCTCCAAACCTCCATCCTTACTCATCACACTACCCAAATACTTAAACGTACTTACATTTTCCAATTCCTCACCATCCAACCTCGCTGTACATTCACTAACTTCACCTCTCTCAAAGACCATCACTTTACTCTTCCCTACATTCACCTTCAGGTTCCGTTTCTTATATATATATATATATATATATATATATATATAAAACAAAACAGAGGAATGAAAAACAAAAGAAAAAAACCAAATCCATGCACCATATATATATATATATATATATATATATATATATATATATATATATATATATATAGAGGGTTTTCCGGGACGGAGGGTATTATTTTGGGAGATGATAGATGAGTGAATTCTAAACAAAAAATGCTATTTCATTATAATTCCAAACATGAACCGCAACGGAGCTATAGTTTCTGATGACGATATAATCGACAACAGTCTCAATAATTGCCTACAGAGTCATCAGTAACAATAGCTCCAAACCAGTTGCGATTTCAACACAAGGTGACACAGCATTTTTTCACTTCACTTCACCTCAGGTATTAGTTCCCCAAATTGTGCCAGTTCGTCCCGGGACACCCTGTATATATTCTGCGATAAAATCATCCGAGCAATACAGCACAAAGGAAACTAATGACAAGAGGAAGGCGAACTGGAGAGTGACTTAGCATGACTTAGCACCGGTAAAGTGCGCTTAGTGTGCGCGTGACGAGCAAGCTAGCGCCATGTAATCACAATTTCCGTCTGATATAAAATTATAGGCGGAATCTCCGATATTTAATTGCTAAAGTTGATTCCCAAGGATTGCAGTATTACGATGGAAAATTGAACTAGGTAGACGACGTCGAGGGTCATTATTTACGTACGAAATGAATCTGCGTCCATCTCTGTCAAAAACTCATATCGCAGAAAGTAGTGATTGTAGAAAGAAAAGTTATTAATAAAAGTTGTTTAGAGTCACAACTTGAGTTCACATGTCACTCAACCAGCACTGGGAGTCATCCGAGATGGATACATAATAGTCAAGTTTTCATCTAGCAGTATTATTACAATCTACCTGGCTCACAGATGATGGGTAGTATTGTCTTTTTTCATTTCATTTCATAACTGAGGCGTTCACTGACTAGAACCGAACACTCCCTTAGAAAACTCGAGATTCCAGAGTTCCTATGCGTTTACGGGTGTGTTTTTAGTTGATAACAAGTTTATTGAATGACTATCACATGCAGAAAGAATTTCAACCCTGCTTTACAGAGGAGTGAAGTTATATATTAGCTTCTGCTCAGCATGATGGTCGGGTCGGGCCGGGCCTCTCATTTCCAAACCTAACAGAGTAAACATCGCTCAGTTACGTCCTCTGTCTCAGGAAAGTAAAAGTACTGTTTTGCATGAATATGAGCATGGAAAACTGACTTCAATTGAATGGGTTGGAAGGTGCAACGTTGCAGAGCAGAGGAAGTATTTGTGTCCAACAAGGCCCTCTTACAATGCGCCAAGTGTCCTTTTAGCTGCGATGCTGAAGGTATCCGCATGTTATCTCAAGTATTGTGCCATTTATCAACAACATTTTAAGAAATACATGTGCCAGGAACATAGTTGGATGTCCTGTCGACCTATAGGTAATCACAGGTCGATATATATATATATCTATATCTATATATATATATACATATATATATATATATATATATATATATATATATATATATGGAGCCTCTGTGTAAAGTGTGTGTTTTCATACACTGAAGAACGAGGGTTTGAGCCTCGTCAGGGTAATAAATTTGGGGGGCGTTCTTCAGGCCACGTACTGCATTGGTGGACACAAGGGGTGCTGTGGTTGAACCAGTGTCGCATACTATAAAGTATGCTTGCACCCAGTCGACTTGCGTGGGCTGATTACACTTGGTTCACAGACTATGCAAACATGCTAAGCCACTCCAACACTACAATTACACTTACAAGCACTTCTCACCCCACATACAATCTCTACTAGACAGCTTAACCCGCGGCGTTCCCTTGACTTTCTTCCACGTCCTCACGTTTTGTCACTGCCAATCCCGTCGACGTACTTTAACACGCTGCAATTGCAAGGTCCATAATTTCCACAATTTTCAAAATTCGTGCGAGATTTTCGATTCGCCCACCTACCCAAGCCTCCCCTACCTGCCACCAGGCGGGCAGCATCCCAGACCCCGCATGACCCGCGCGCGCCCTTGTCTCGGTCACCCACCTGTTAGTAGTGACCCAGGTCAGACATGGCGCGTAAAGGTCTCTCAGACGACGAGATACAATCTGCCCTGGATGCCTTCACTGGAGATAGTGATTCTCCACTTGATGACGATGTGGTGGACCGAGATTACGTGCAGCCTGAGGAGGAAATAACAAGCAGTGATGAGAAGGTCCCTTCGCCCTGGAAAAAGCGGTATGTCACGTATCATAAGGCAAAGGAAGGCCAGCCTGCACCCAAAACACCTGCATGGACCTCTCTCCATCCCCTAGAGAGAGATTCTGATGAGGACGAGGACGAGGATGGCGGCTTAGGACGTGATGTTGCCTCGTGGTTGGGGAAGGAAAAAATCTCACCCCGAGGATCAGAAGGTGGGGCGAGAAGGCAAATAAGGTGTGGTCCTAGTGTTTTGTCTGGGGAAGGCGAAAATGGTGTGGTGGGAGTGCGGGGTGAAAGGGAAAGTGGTGTGGCGGGAGTGCGGGGTGAAAGGGAAAGTGGTGTGGCGGGAGTGAGGGGTTAAAGGGAAAGTGGTGTGAGGGAGGCAGCACGAGCACGTGGTGCACGTAGGCATAGGGGAGAGGAGATGGAGCCACTCCCCAGCACGTCTTTCGCCCCACAATATTCCCAAACTTCCTCCCCACAGCCCCAGGATGTGGGGAAAGGAAGGAAAGGGAAGGGAAAGGGTAAAGGAAAAGGGAGAGGGAAGAGAAGTGCGAGTGATGAAGGGCACCACTCTCCACCTTCCCAACCTCCCCCACCACCCTCACCTCCCCACCCTGACGAAGGCGACGATGGGGACGAGGCTGGAGACGGTAGTGTCTCGTGGAACTGGGATGATGGGAGTAATTTTACTCCCATCATTCACCCTTTCACTGAGGAGTGGCGGTCTGGTTGCACGGCTCCAGGTGTGCATGCGGGTTCCACTAGGGTGGATTTCTTCCACCTGTTCTTTGGGGAGGCGTTTGTGGGGTGCATAGTGGAGCAGACAAACCTATTTTCACGAACACAGCGCCGTGAAACTGAACGTCTGGGTACAACGAGCAGGCATTCCCAGCAATATGACTATCCTGTGACAATTTCTGAGATGTTCTTATTTTTTGCCCTGGTTCTCTTGATGGGTGTTGTCAGAAAAAATCAAATACTGGCATACTGGACCACTGACCCAATGACCATCACACCTTTCTTTGGAGAGGTGATGAGTCGTAATAGATTTCAGCAGATTCTCGGCCGCCTCCACTTTTTTGATGCAGAAGATCCAGCTAATGCTAATAACACTGATAAAATGAGGAGAATTAGGCTTGTATTTGATCATTTACGGGAAATGTTCCGCTCCTCATTTTATCCTTACAGAGACCTCGTCATAGACGAGAGTCTTGTGTTGTGGAGAGGCAATATTTCCTTTCGCCAGTACATACCCAGCAAGAGACACCGTTTCGGGTTCAAGATCTTTGTTATGTGTGACTGTAAGACTGGTTATGTGCAAGACATAGTCTTGTACACGGGCGCACAGACAGATATAACAGAAGATCGTAGAATAGGACTCTCAGGGGCCGTGGTGAAGACAATGATAGAGGAGTACCTTCATCGTGGTCATGTGTTGTACCTGGACAACTGGTACACTAGCCCTCTTCTCGCTCGGTTCCTCCACCAACACGACACCGGAGTCTGTGGTACAGTAAAGAGAAACCGTCGCCATATGGTCAAGATAGGGAGGAAACTTGACAAGAACGAGGTGGTTTTCTTCCAGGCAAATAACATCCTTGCCACCCTGTGGAACCACAACAGGGAAGTTTGCCTCCTATCGACTGTACACAGCCCCCTGATGCACCGCACAGACTCCATTGATCACCGTAGCGAGAGGAGGCGCCACGTCTGGAAACCCGAGTCTGTACTTGACTATAATCTGAACATGAGGCAAGTGGATCAGTCAGACTCGATGATTTCCAGTGTGGACTGTGCCAGGACCACGATGAAGTGGTACAAAAAGCTCTTTTTCCAATTGCTCGACATCACTGTCCTCAACGCACACTACCTGCACGCCATGACAACGAGAATATCAGAGACCTTTGAGGGGTTTGTGAGGGAGCTGGCATGTGAAATAATCGCCAGGAATGCCCAGGACAGGCCCACACACCGCACACGCACCCCCATGGCTGCCCAGACTCCCCTACGCCTTGCAGGACGCCACTACCCTAGCACAATCCGTTCCCAACGAAAACGTTGTAAACCCCAGCGCCGCTGCCATGTATGCAAGCACTCGACAGTCAGACCAGCCACTCAGAGAAAAGACAAGGTACGAGTGTGCAGAGTGCAATGTTGCGTTGTGCCTTCAGTCATGTTTCAGAGAGTACCATAACTTCCTACACTACTGAAACTGTGTGGGATGGCGATATGACGCTCAGTATAATGGTAAGGCCAGTCAGTATGTGCTAAGTCTTATATAAAGTTGAAACGGGTGTAATGTTTGCAGGAAAGTAATGTATAAGTTGAGAAATAGTGTAAGTTGAAAGAAGTGATATCAAAACTACACCCACTATGTAAATCTGCGAAAATATGACGCTCAGTATAACACTCTGGTCAGTAAATATGTGATAGCAAGAATATGAAGTGGAAACGGGTGTAATGTTAGCAGGAAAGTAACGTGTAAGTTGAAAAATAGTGTAAGTTGTAACAATTGATATCACTAGTACACCCACTGTGTAAATCTGCGAAAATATTACGCTCAGTAGAACATTCTGGTCTGTATGTGATAGGAATGATATAAAGTGGAAAAGGGTGTAATGTTAGTAGGAAAGTAATTTATAAGTTGAATACTAGTGTAAGATGAAACAAATGATATCGCGATAACACTCGCTGTGTAAATATGCGATAATATGACGCTCAGTAGAATAGTAAGGTCTCCAATTATGTGATAGCAATGATATAAAGTGGAAACATGTGTAATGTTAGTGGAGAAGTATTATATAAGTACAAAAATAGGTTGTAAGTTGAAATAATAGTCACAGCGACTTCACCCGCTGTGTTATTATGCCCTATTATTATGCTAATTATTATCGTAAGGCCTGAAACTATCTCAAAACAGTTCTCTAAAGTGGAAAAGTGTATAATGTTATTAGGAAAGTATTATGTAAGTTGAAAAAACACAATACAAGTTGAAACAACAGTCACAGCGAGTTCACTCACTAGGTAAATAAGCGCTAACATTACGCTAAATGTTATCAAAAGGCCTGTGAATACGTAAAAACAGTTCAATAAAATGTAAAATGGTATAATGTTATTGGACATGTATTATGTAAGTAGAAAAAAATGATATGTATCATGATTCAGCAATGTTAGCAATTCATCGTGAACAGTTTGGCCGATTTCGCTCGGTTTGCCCAATGGTACAATGCTTATTTCACCTCTATTTTTGTATAAAATCCAATTTACTCTTGTATCACATGTTTTTATGTTTGTAATAAATACATATCTACTTACTTTCATTGGTTTCCCAGATTAATAATACCATAGAAAACGTGAGAGCCTCAGACCACCTACACAGAACACGGTACCAGGTGTGACGAAGGTATACCTGTTTAGGCCACTTATGGACCCCGGTGAACACGTTCTTGGTGACTGACCATTGTTTCTGACCAAAAGCGAAAGTTTTAGCAAAAAAAATTTGGATCCAAAAATGGTCGGGATTGGGGGGTACCAGTGGTGAAAAAGTGGTCGGGACGGGGCGGGTTAAGCCACTTGGTAGAGATATTTTGGCTGTATCGTCCCCACTTTGGTCGGGATAGGCCGGTCCTGCAATGGACACACAAACGGCTGATGGGATTATATATATATATATATATATATATATATATATATATATATATATTGTTACGGAACAGAGAAAGATAATGTACACTTTAAGTGAGAATACTAAAAATCACTACTGTCCTGTAAAGTTCCAGGTTCAAAACAAAAGAGTTAGGTAAAATTACAAGTTAAAGTTTAATGCTCAAACTAACAACAAAACATTCAAGACTCATAAGGATAATGTAATGGCAAATAAACAGGTTAAATATATGGTTAACTGCAATAGCCTCTGTTAACACGAAATTAGCGAGAGTAAATTTATCTACGTCAGCCCTGATAAAATGAAAATACACCAGGCAATGCTCAGTTAATGCAAGATAAATTATTACAGATACGAACTATTATCAAAAATGACTGACATAAAACCAAACATTAATCAAAAACCTCACTAGGCCTAAGAATTAACCTTATGCTACACAGTACAAGAAAAAATACAACAGTTATACTCAAATTACACACAGCTGCTAGATGTTTGGAGATTTCTTGAGCACTCACAATAATAATAACTGTACAGGGGAGGACAGAGATGTGAACAAAATGAGGAGCAGATCTAAGTGGCAATGATGCAAAGACTGAGCTCATTATATAGGGGCCAGGAGAGCTTGATACAACTTGTAAGAAGGACGCGCAAATGAAGCCATGGGGACAAAGAGCTGAAAATCCCGCTCTGAATAACAGAGAGAACGACTTACTCTACTATAATGGTAGAAGGGGGGACTGAGGCAGAACACGCTCGTGATCAAACATGCAGCACACTGTGCGTTAAAATTACACAAAGGATGATGAAATCATAGGCTATGTAACAATATATATATATATATATATATATATATATATATAAACTGTGCAGTCCATGACTTTGGCAAGCGCAGCGAGCCCGTACAGCTGGGGGGTTCGGAGGGGCGCTGTAAGCTCCCCCCCCTCCCAAGAAAATTTTGCATTTTGGCCAATTTTATGATCATTTTGAGGCCATATGGAATAGGTATACGACATAAATATAGCATATTCTAAAGTCATTTTTAAGTCTGTGCCACTGAGTTATGATTCAGTCTCTCCAATAACCTTATACAACTAAAATTCAAACGCTCACATTTCGATCAAACAACTTTACAACTGTAATAAACTAATAACAATAACATAAAAAAAATTATGATCATTTAATCACTGTATTAGTCTCAATTACAAACAGTTAAAGACAAGACATATCCAACATAATTATCTTACTGATAATTCAGTTGAAACAGATGAAGGTGATGAGCAGTTCTCAGAGCAACCAGTGGATAAAATCAGACAACTGTCATTTTTGAGATACCAATGAGTGTAATGCTCTCAACTCTCCAACTCGAATTCTTCCCGCTCATTCTGGCACCTTGCCAAAAATCTTTCTAACAACTTTACCTCATCATCCTTCCCTCCTCTTTTCTACTCTGATGGTTCTGTAGCTATTTCTTCTACTGATAAAGCAGATCTCTTCGCACAGACTTTCTCCTCCAATTCCACCTTAGACGATTCCGGTGCTGTTCCTCCATCACTTCCCCCCTCTGACTTCCTCATGGCTGACATTAAAATTTCTTCAGTTGATGTATTTTCTGCCATCACTGGCCTCAGTACTAACAAGGCATATGGGCCTGATGGGGTCCCTCCTGTTGTTCTCAAGAACTGTCCTTCTGTGCTTACACCCTGTCTAGGAAAACTCTTTCGCCTTTGTCTGTTAACTTGTACCTTTCCTTCTTGCTGGAAGTTTGCTCTCATTCAGCCAATCCCAAAGAAGGGTGACCACTCCCAACCCTCCAACTATCGTCCAATTGCTTTAACGTCCTGTATTTCAAAAGTTTTCGAGTCAATTCTTAATTCAAAAATTTTAAGGCATCTTTCCTATCACAACCTTCTTTCCGATCGTCAGTATGGGTTCCGTCAGGGACGCTCCACTGGCGATCTTCTCACCTACCTTTCAGACTCCTGGTCATCCTCCTTTCGGGACTTTGGCG
Organism: Coenobita brevimanus; assembly: GCF_032717465.1. Taxonomy (NCBI): domain Eukaryota; kingdom Metazoa; phylum Arthropoda; class Malacostraca; order Decapoda; family Coenobitidae; genus Coenobita; species Coenobita brevimanus. Next base: position 27,673,239 of record NC_137019.1, on the reverse strand, counting down.
AAAGCTTTGCCATTGCACTTGACATCTCAAAGGCTTTCGATCGAGTCTGGCATAAATCTTTAATTTCCAAACTGCCCTCCTACGGTTTCTATCCTTCTATCTGTGCCTTCATCGCTAGTTTCCTTTCTGGTCGTTCTATAGCCGCTGTTGTAGACGGCCATCGTTCTTCTCCTATATCTATCAACAGTGGTGTTCCTCAGGGCTCTGTCCTATCACCAACTCTCTTCCTTTTATTCATCAATGATCTTCTAAGCTGTACATCTAACCCTATCCACTCATACGCTGATGACTCCACCCTTCACCTTTCCATTCGGTTCCCGCAACGCCCATCTCAACAGTTACTTCAACAAACAAGGGATAGGGCTATGGCACACCTAATGTCTGACTTGGCTCGTATCTCTGACTGGGGTAAAAATTATATGGTTGTCTTTAATGCATCTAAGACTCAGTTCTTACACCTATCAACCCGACAAAATCTTCCACAGATATACCCACTAATGTTTAATAATATTCAGCTTAATCCTGCATCATCCTTGAACATGCTTGGGGTTTCATTTACTCGGGACTTATCTTGGAAAAATCATATTACATCTCTTGTAAAATCTGCTTCCAAGAGATTGGGTGTGCTAAGCCGACTCTGCTCTTTCTTTACCCCTGCACAATTGTTGACTCTATACAGGGGTTTTATCCGCCCCTGTGTGGAGTACAACTCTCATGTGTGGGGAGGCTCCCCACATACAGCTTTTCTCAATAGGGTGGAGTCAAAGGCTTTTCGTCTCATTAACTCTCCTCCTCTTACTGACTCCCTTCAACCTCTGTCTCTTCGCCGCTCTGTTGCATCTTTATCTCTTTTCTATCGCTACTTTAATGGTCACTGCTCCTCTGAACTGTCTGCTTGCATTCCTCCACCTCTACGACGGGCGCGTAGCACCCGTCTGGCAGCAAACTCTCATCCCTTTTCTGTCCAACTCTCTAATGCAAGAGTTAACTGTTACTCCCAGTCTTTCATTTATGCAACAGGTCAGCTCTGGAACTGTCTCCCTCTGTCTGTATTTCCTGCTGCCTATGATCTCCAGTCTTTCAAACGCAGTGTGTCCAGGCATCTCAAAATGATCAGATCTTGAATTTGGCTCTCTATTGTATTTTGTTTTTCTCTTGGAGGGAACTGTTACTGCGGGCTCATCGCCTTTGGTTCCTTCTTCCTCGCATAAAAAAAAAAAAAAACAGTAAATGAGCAGTTTATTCAGGTATGTATTATTTAAGCTGGATTTAGAAACTGTTTTTGTTGTCAGCATATGTAGGGGGAATTTAAGTAATCTGGGAATGTATTATTATAACGTTTATATATATATATATATATATATATATATATATATATATATATATATATATATATAGGCTGTATATATGCACACACACACACACACACACACACACACGTGTGGGTGGTGGTGTAAGAAAAGGAAGTGAATGGTGGTGCGAGGAAGTAGGTATGGCTGTGGCAGAGAAGAGACGTGCATATGAAGTGTGGCTGCAGAGGAAGGATGAGGTGTCATACGAGAGGTATAAGAAATGGAGGAATAGGGCGAGAAGAGCTGTGCGTGATGTTAAAGTGGCAGCAGATGAGAGGTGGGGTAGGCGGCTGACTGAGAATTTTCAACAGAATAAGAAAATGTTTTAGAAGGAGGTGAAAAGGGTGTGAAAGGGAGAGTCGGGGAAGGAAGAGCGAATAATAGCAGAGGATGGAAGGATGTTAATTGAGATTGATGCAGTAAGGAAGAGATGGGCAGAGTATTTTGAAAGATTGTTAAGTGTAGAGGAGGAAAGGGTGGCTGAGATTGTGGCAGATGGAAGGGTGCAAGGAATAAATGTGTTGGGAGAGTTGAATGATTCTTGAATGATTCTTTGATCACGAAGGAGGAAGTGGAGAAGGCAGTTAAGGAGATGAAAACAGGGAAAGCTGCAGGTATGGATGGGTGTGCTGTTGAATGCCTGAAGGGTGGTGGAGTGACTATTGTTGACTGGTTAGTAAGGTTGTTGAATGTGTGCTTTGTGAAAGGTATGGTGCTAATTGACTGGGCAAGTGCTTGTGTGGTCCCGTTGTATAAAGGTAAGGGTGATAAGTATGAATGTACTAGCTTTAGGGGTATAAGTCTGTTGAGTGTTGTAAGGTGTATGGTAGAGTGTTAATTATGAGAGTTAGAGAGGATACAGAGGGAGTAATTGGTGATGAGCAGTGTGGCTTTAGGAGAGGGAGGGGATGCGCGGATCAGGTGTTTGCTGTGAGATAAGTGTGTGAAAAGTATTTAGTGAAAGGCAAGGATGTGTTTTGGGCATTCATGGATTTAGAGAAAGCATATGACAGAATTGATAGGGAGGCTTTGTGGACTGTTTTAAGATCGTATGGACTTGATGGTAGGTTCCTAAAAGGGGAGAAAAGTTTTTATCTAAATAGCAGAGCGTGTGTAAGAGTGGGAAATGCTGTGAGTGATTGGTTTCCCGTGAGAGTGGGGCTGCGACAGGGATGTGTGATGTCGCCTTGGTTGTTTAATATTTATATGGATGGTGTTGTAAGAGAGATGAATGCAAGTGTTTTAGGTGGAGGTCTGAGTCTGGTGAATGTCGATGGTGGAGAGTGGAATCTTAAGCAGCTGCTGTTTGCAGATGATACTGCACTGGTGGCTGATTCAGATGAGAGATTGAGACAGTTGGCAGAGGAGTTTGGAAGGGTGTGTGAAAGGAGGAAATTAAAAGTAAATGAGAATAAGAGTAAAGTGATGAAGTGTACGAGGTTGGTAGATTGTAGGGGGATGAATATAGTTTTGAATGGTGAGTTGCTTCAGGAGGTGGAGTGTTTTAAATATTTAGGGTCGCATGTCGCTATGGATGGAAGAATAGATCCAGAAGTGAAGTTTAGAATAAATGAAGTTGGAAAGGTGCTGGGAGGAATGAAAAAAGTCTTTAGATATCATTTGCTTAGAATGGATGTAAAGAGAAGGCTGTATGAGGGTGTTGTGGTACCGACTGCGTTATATGGGGCTGAAACATGGAATATGGGTGTAGCAGCGAGGAAAAGTTTGAATGTAATGGAGATGAGGTGTCTGAGGAGTATGTATGGAGTGACGTGTATGGATCAAGTGCGAAATGATGAAGTGTGAAGGAGAACTGGAGTTGTTCGGGAGATGGCTGGTAGAGTTGAGCAGGTGTTGCGATGGTTTGGGCATATGGAGAGAATGGATAATGAGCGATTGGTGAAAAAGATAACTAGATCTGATGTGAGAGGTGTAAGGCTGAGAGGGAGACCACGAATAGGATGGATGGACAGTGTGAAGAGAGCGCTGGATGCGAGAGAAATGTCTGTTGAGCAAGGAAGAGTGGCTGTGCGTGACAGAAATAAATGGAGAGAAATTGTGAATTAATAAATGATGACGCAGCCCTGAGGGGATATTCTCCCGCATTTGGTCTGATTAGCTAGTCAGGTCAGGTGCAAGTAAGGGGATGGGTCTATTATGATGTGACAGGGGTAAAAACCAGCTCTGCTGTTGGGCCCTGCTGCGGATGTCACTGATTGCGCTGCACAGTTGACCCATATGTGGTGTGGTGCAGTGAAGATCTGTCCCTTCTCCTCTTTGGTGCTAAGATGCGAATGACTGTGTTTGAATGGATGAGTAAATGGGGAGTGTGTCTTCCTGTCTCGGCTACCTCCCTTTCCATGGGGGAAGCAGCCTAGGTATATAGATAGATACAGTATATATCATCATCATCACCAACCATTACAAATCCACTGCTGAATAACTTTTTCCAGGAATTTCTTCACTGAGTCAGTCTATGCCACGTTTTGCCGGCAAACTTCTCTGTCTCATCTCTCCACCTCCTGTCCGGCCTTTTACTGATATGCTTACATTCTCTAGGAGTCCAATCAGTTAGCCTCTTGCTCAGTCGGTTATCCTTTATTCTTGCTACATGACCTGCCCACCTTGTCTGTTATTTAGAACTTTTACAGTGCCTTTGACTTTAGTCTGCTGTCTCACCCATGTTGATCTTTTCCTGTCTCTTACGGATATTCCCAACTTTGACCTTTCCATTGCTCTTTAAGAAAGGATTAATTAATTTTCCATAAATTTTGTTAGTTTCCAGGCCTCACAACCGTACTTCATAGCCGGGATTATACATTCGTTGTATACTTTTCGTTTCATACATATTGGCAAGCTACTTTTCATAACGTCTCTATGTTTACCGAAAGTTTTCCATCCTATTGTAATGCGTAATTCTATTTCGCTATCACAGTACTTCCTCAGCTTTAGTATTTGCCCCAAGTAATTGTACTCCTCGACTTCTTCAAGAATTTCATTTTTTTTTTTTTTTTTCTAATGACGCCCTTTGGCGTATTTGGATTAAACATTACTTTTGCTCCTGTTCGTCTGTAGCCAAACTTTGAGACTTTCCCTGTTTAAGTAGCCTATTTTAACATTTCTTGCAGTGTCTCTGGTGTTTCTGAGATCGGGACAATGTCACCCGCAAATCTTAAATGATTTAGGTTTTCTCCATCAATGTTTACTTCTTTGTTTTCCCAGTCTATCCTTCCGAGAGTACTTTCTGGGCATGCTGTAAATAATTTTGGTGAACTTGTATCTCCCTGATGCACACCCTTCGCAAACTTAATTTTTTGCGAGTCTTTATGCAGTTTAACTGTAGCATTTTCCTCTTTATTTATGTTTTCTAGCAGTTTTATAGTGTTCTTGTATCAGCTGGCAGGAATCCCGCCACTGCGACCAAATTATGTTTCAGTTTGTATGGATCCTTCAACTGGTCACTAATATATCAGCTTATTGGAACCCCACAGCTGATCACCAATTTATATATCAGCTTAAACGTGACTGCACTGTTCCAAGCAAGGTTATAAAGTTGAGCCTGGTCGAAGTCCCTTCTGGCTGACACACTCCACCAAATGTCTTCTCACACTCTGGAGATGGTGGGAATCGGTGTAAAATCCTGCTGAAAGAATTACAGGTAGCGTGTGCAGGTGAACTGAAACTGAGCAGATTAAATCTCTCTTTATTGGCCACAGAAAGATGCAACTGCGACACAGAGAGCTCAGATTTAATACGTCCCTCTCGTTCTAATGATAAGTGCGTTCTGCTCTTGCTGGCCGGCGTGCCCTCTGGGTGTGGCGCTGAGGTCAACATATTTAGAGGTGCCAAACCCTACGAACAACTGGGATTTATACATGAATAGAAGCATCATAACTTTACCATGTACATTATACACCTCAATAAAGTAGTATTAATTACATTCAAGTATACCAACAAGGTAAATATTTTCCCCAAGACTTTAAACATATATACAATATATTTCCCTATCGCCTTCCCTCTACCCTAGGTTGTTTTGATTGAAAAAGGCCGTCTGATTGCGCATCCTATCCCATGCCACACTTTACAATGAAATGGTGTTTGGTTGCTTATCATTCACTCTATATTACACATTGTTAATTATGAATAAACAACTTTGTATGTAATACGCAACAATAGTGTGAAACTACAACTCGTCATGGGGAACGATGTTGGCACCAGAACATTCTCATTTACTCACTGTTCCCGCAATGAATTTATAATTGCTATGTGCTTCACTGAGTCGAACGAATTTTCGTAATCAACAAAACCTACGTAGAGTGGTTTATTTTGTTTTTTAGTTTTCTCAATTAACAGATTCATTGTGTGTAGACGATCAGTAGTCGAATATCCGCTTAGGAATCCTGCCTGTTCACGGGGTTGGTTTTTAAAATGCCCGCCGCCGGACCATCCACCCCTGCCACCCCCCACCCCACCACCGGGCCACCACCACCCCAGGAAGGGACAACGGGGGGGTTAATGACCCAGGGCAAGAGGGTCACCCAACCACCATTGACCTGTGCCCCTTCTCCCCGCAACTGCCTCAACGCCAGGTGAGCCTAGATCCGCAACAACCTCAATGGCGGGCTGACCATCGACAGCAGTGGGGTGGGACTGATATAAAATCAGTCCCTAGTAGCTTTGTGGTGACGACCTTAGTTACACCCCTTAAGGGCAGGAGATCCCTTGGTGGGCCACGAGGTGTCCACACCTCTGCCACACTGAGCCACGAGGGAACACCACCCTCTGCCACAACTCTGGTGAGCCACGAGGGAACACCACCCTCTGCCACAACTCTGGTGAGCCACGAGGGAACACCACCCTCTGCCACAACTCTGGTGAGCCACGAGGGGCTAGTACCCTCTGCCACAGTGAGCCACGAGGGAGCAATACCCTCTGCCACAAACAGGACAGGAGGTCCTTTAGTGAACTGCGAGGGAGAAATAGGCTACCCTCAGTCACAAACAGGGCAGGAGGCCCAAAAGTGAGTTATAAGGGGCCAGCACCCTTAGCCACCCCAAGGGTAAGAGCCCCTTGTATAAAGCCAAAAGTGGGTCCCAGGGTAAACCAACCTGGCGCCACGGCTGTGTCGGGGATGAGAGAGAGAGTCGCCTCTGTGCTACCCTCCCTGTGTAAGAGAGAGAACACGGCCTCCGTGTGTCTTCTATCTTCAGCCAACTCCTGCAGGAGTAGCTGGACACCACCCGGGAGAGTCGCCCCGAAGGTGTCACCCGAGTAAAGACCTAGTCCCATTCGGGACCTACCTCCCACTCCCGGGAAATTCTTGTCTCCCCCAGGCACCCGCAGGAGACGAGGCCGCAGCCCACACCTGACGGCGCGTCCCCTGACAGACCTCCACAGTCCCCAGACCCCCAGGCGAGCCCAGCAGCCTACCAACGCTGTCCTCCTCCCACCCTGGAGCCTCCGACGCCAGACAAGACTTCGCCTGTTTGGCCCCAGTCCCGAGGGCCACCACACCAGGTCGAGGCCCCACATAGGCGGGCCTCCCTGCTCAACGACGACGAGACCCCGAGAGGTGGGTCTACACCAGGTCGAGGCCCCACATAGGGGGCCTCCCTGCACCACGACGACGAGACCCGAGAAGAGGGTCTACATCAGGTCGAGACCCCAGGCAAGAGGGTCTCCCTGCAACGCCTCAGCGGATCGGACCCGGGTAGAGTCTCCCCCCAGCGGGTACGGTAATTCCCGCCACGAGTAGAGCCCCCGGAGGTCCCCCCTATAAAGTGACAGAGTGATATCGCCCCAGAAAAACGGGTAAGATCAGTGACACCCCTTCCTATACCCGAGAAAGTGGAATCGGAACAGTGATAGAGTGACAGTGTGATCTAGAGGAATTCAACCTATAAGTGTCCGTGATTCTCACAAACTCACCTGCCCCTTATTAAAGCCCGTAATTCCGAAACAGTGAGTTTAGTGTTGTTCCCCCAGCCCAGAATAGAGGAGTTCCCCCTTGTCAGTGTACGCGCGGGCGAATGTCACCGCGCCTAGTCCAACAAGTCAATTGTCGTGATCCGTCCCCCTGTCCTTTTATAGTAATATTCCTCCCCTAGACCATTAAACTTGTATATTCCTCTTGTGACTGTGAACGGAGACCTTTTGGGCTTTGATGAAAAACAATCACCTCCACTTATAGAACCCCAACCCATTGTAAAGTGTAATTACAGTGTATGTTGAATATCCCGTGGAATCCTAACGTAACTTTGTATATCTGTATCCCCTGTCCAGAATATCATTCTATGTAATATTGTAACGGTGTTAGAATTAAGGTAATAGATGTGTTAAGGTGGACTGCCTAGTTTTTATGTCCTGTTCCTTTGTTGGTGCTTTACTTCCGGTCTGGAAAGAGGACCCCGCTCAGTCGCTAGTGTTTTTAGGACGAGGAGTCGACCTAAAAACACTCAGCATAACAGTTTTCTTCTAGATTTATTGTTATTCGCTTACTCCTACTTACACGCACATACAGTCGTGGTCATAAATAGTCACTTTTCCCCCCGGTACCCCATGCCTCATTGCTGCCTCCTTTATGCGCGGCAAGTCACAGTGGAGTAAGAGGGGCTGAGAGGGAGGGGCCAGAGAGAGCTAGAAAGGTGGGTGGGGGACGAGCGATGGTGCGGGGTGGAGTGAGGGAGGGTAGGGAAGGGATTATTTGTCTATTTTCTTTAATTCAGGGCTTGATACAAAGGAGTTTAATATTCGGTAGACAGCGTTGCATTACTCCTTGTATAGCGGCATCAGATAACAAGCTTTAGATAGGTGGTGATATCAAAGGCTGGCTCGTTAGAGAAATATATTGACGCGACAGATCAAACATTAGTGCAGAGCTAGAAGATTCCAGCACAACAAACTATTGCCTTGTACACCAATTTGTAACTAGTTTTTTTTTTTTTTTTTTTTTTTTCCTGAGGAAAATATCATTCTGAAGTGATGAGAAGGTGTTGGGGTTGTTGGACGGCCATTCAAACCCATACCGGCATGGAGTCCTAGGAACTAATTATGAGAGATATTGTTATTATATCCACCCATGTGCACAGACTTCAGATTTATTTACCTTTTATGCACAATGATTTTAAACAGGCTTTTCATATTCAGATGTCATAAAATAGTTGACATGATGGTGACTGTATAGAGGGAGTGCATACCAAGATCATATCTATTGTGCACAGTCATGTCAAAGGTTGCATATGATATTTCGATCCAAAACTTATTTACATGTAAGGGTAGAGGACGTATCTTACACAAACACTGCGGAAGTCAAACCCATCCAGATTCCATTATGTGTCCAAAGTCAAAATACACCGATAAACACAAATGCCTGGCTCCACAGAAATGTCTGATCTGTCGCGTCAGTATATTTCTTTCACGAGCCAGTCTTTCATATCACCACCTATCTAAAGCTTGTTATCTGACATCGCTATACGAGGTGTAATGCAATATTTACCACCCACTATTAACTGCTTTATATCATGCCCTGAATAAAAGAAAATAGACAAATAATGTGGCCACCACATCGCATTTAATTCTCTCTTCTCTACCCTCCTTCCCCTCTCCTCACGCACTCCACCCCGCCCGCCACCATCGCTCGTCCCCCCACCCACATTCCCATCTCTCTCTGGCCCCTGCCTCTTATAGTCCCTCCTACTCTGCTGTGACTTGCCGCGCTTAAAGAGCCAGTCTGAGGCTTTTTTTTTTTTTTTTTTATGTCTTTGACTCTGGGCATAGGCTTCATAGCCTCCTCTCAAGGCCCAGTAGTCCTCCTACATACAATACACCTCTCTACATGTCACCACTTCGGCGCTAACACCCACCGTCCATATAGAATACATGCTAGGCCTGTCTCATACAGGACTGGTGTATTGGTATTAGCAGGGGCATTTTTACGACTTGTTGGCGGGTCTTCTGGTAGATCAGTAAAGTCTGATATTTATGAAATTCAAATAGTTAAACAGTTCCCTGCCCCAGTCGGGATTTGAACCTGGGTCCGGTAGGACTGCAGGCCGGATCTCTACCGATTGAACCACCACTTCCCGGAGGATGAGTCATTATTTATGACCACGACTGTACTGTACATATATACATATGTATATTCAAGTGTGTGTGTGTGTATATATATATATATATATATATATATATATATATATATATATATATATGGTAGGTGGTGGCGATCTTCATCCACTCACTTGATGTAGTGCTACCTACTTCTTCCTTAGCCTTTATCATTCTTTTTCTGTGCCTGTCCTCCTCTCTTCCTATTTCTCCCACCTTTCCTGTCACTTTTTATTCCTTTTCTTTCCTTTTCAGGTGGCTTTACATTGAGTGACAAGCCTAATGGTTTCTTGTAAGCCAGGAAACCATTTACAACGCTGGGTGGTAACCATATAAACAACCCATACGTGCTCCCTACATTTCAACAAGTGGGTTGGTGGAGGGTTAGTGCCCCTCCCCTAAAACAAATAACTCAAAGTCAAATAGCCACCCCTTATGGGATTATGGCGTCTGGCAATAGATAGATATATGTATATATATTTACCGGTATATATATATATATATATATATATATATATATATATATATATATATATATATATATATATATATAGATAGATAGATAGATAGATAGATAGATGTATGTATACATATATATATACATCTATGTCTGTATGTATGTATGTATGTATCTATCTATCTATCTATCTATCTATCTATATATATATACTCAGGAGATAGACTGGTAAGTTAAGCTTTGAAATTGCCTGCCTTCATTGTTGATGATACTGTCCTGTTAAGTGAAGATGAGTGGAACTGTAAAATGAATAATAAATGAAGTGTAAAAGTGAATTTATGTAAGAATATAATTATCATCTTTTATATGAATGAAGGCACATCGTGCATAGTAAAACTGAATGCTTGGGAATTAAAGTACGTGAGTGCCTTCAAATGTCTGGGTAGTGTTGTGAACAAGGAGGAATGTTTTAAGAATGATGTGCGAGAAAGTGTACAGCAAGAAAGAAAGGTTTGAAGTCCTGTGCGTTGAGGGCAGTGATAAGGAATAAGGAGGTGAGTACAGAGGAAAGAAGTTGCATGATATTATTCGATTTGCAGTCTAACGTATAGAGGTGAACCTTGGACTTTATCAGAAGCAAACATGCAAAGAAGGAAAGGAATTTAAAAAGATTCTGAGATGAGACAAATTTTTTGGTTCGTGAGTGATATTGCGTCGATATGATATACAGCAATGGTAAGTATTGCGAGAGTACGTGAGTGAAGCAGACAGGGAGAAAGGGAGAGGGAGACCGAAGATGAGGTCGTGGGATAGGGTGAAGAGGCAAGTAAATGAGTAATGTGAGTTAGAAGGAGGACAGCCTGATGGCGAGAAAGATGGTGGCAAGAAGAAGACATTCGTGCCCATCACCTCCAGGATGAAGGCATCTGGCTAGAGAAAGACAGATAAACAGATAGACATGACAGACATAAATTCTAATAATACCCATTGTTTTCAGAACTAAATGTTTGAGACAACTGTCATTATTATCTTTTCAAATAAATGCTTGTATCATGAGGCAATATGATTTAAAACTCTGCATAAAAATGTCAGAGACTTTTTTTTTTTTTATTAAGTTATTCTTGCTTTAAATCATTTGTTAGGTGTCTGTCTGAATATTTAAAAATACATTAATTTTCTACAATCATTCCACAGTCGACTGTTGTAAACTCAAATTAGGTATCCTTAATATCAATAAAGCAACGCGGAAAAGAAATCAAACACATAGATTGGCAGGGATAGATCACAGATCCGAGACCGACAGTCTCACCTCCTATCGCCAGCCAATGGGAGACGAAGACAAAATCGACCACTCGGTATCGGAGGTCTGCACTAAGTGATTCAAACACAGCATCAGCAGATATTATACTATCTAATGAAAAGTACCACTGTTAATATCGTAGTGCATCTTTGATCCGCTACCAGTGACGGTCGGCGAGATGCCTGGAAATACTTAATCATTGCTATTCAGTTCTTGTACAGCAAAAGTAGGATGTGCAAATCTTAAATCATTCTTGTAGATATTCTTACTACAGGATCAGATGAATTTCTCTTCGTGATACTGTTTTCTATTATTGTTCATTTGTTGAAAAACATGGACGGAAGGTGTTGAGAGTGAATCATGGGCACCTGTGCTACGAGATCCAGAGAGTAACTGTGCATTGGGTTGTTTTCCATTGTTGTTCTCTTGTTGACAAGTGATAACAGAATATAAGTGGCTTAAAGAGTAGGCATTCATATTCCACGATTCAGAAAGCCACTCTGCTTTACATCGTTTTCCACGGTTTCTTGGCCCATATTTTGTTTTAACGTTGCCCTCCTCCTTCCATCGCGTGATCCATCTGCTGACGGTTGAGATGCTGAAGCCCGTCTCCCTGGCAATGGCACGAGTAGACTTCCCACTCACCCACAGCAACACAAACCTAGCCCGCTCACTCTCCGCTGTTTGATGGAAAGATCCGCGTGGCTCCATATTCCTGTGGTGTGATTAATCTCGATATAGGTAATGAAGAAACGAGTGTATAATTCAGAAATACATCCTTATCTATACATTTGTCTATTGTCAGTGCCGCATTCGATGAGAGATGGCCAAAAAAACAAAAAAAAAATCTTTTGTACCAAAATTTACCACACTGCGGATTGGGGGATGTTTTTGGCGATAGTGAGAAAATCTGGAAAATGTTACGAAATGTCGGAAATATATATATATATATATATATATATATATATATATATATATATATATATATATATATATATATATATATATATATATATAAATAAGCGTAAAATTAATATGGAAAACTTTGCTCTTACAGTACAACAGTTGATGGTTTTACTGAAATACTCCTTTTGGGAAGCTTTGATAGATGTTTAATATATTTTTTTCTTTTTCCATGGATTATCCATTTGTAATTCATGGTACATTTTGCTAAGACTTGATAGTGTTCTTGACTGAGCCAATCTCTGCCAGGTTTTGAATGCAACTTCTCTATCTCATGTCTCCATCTCCTGTCTAGCCTTTTTCTGCAACACTTGCATTATCTTAGAGTCCACAGGAACCTACTTGCTCCATCGGTTATCTCATATTCTTGGTACATGACCTGCCCACCCCCATTTCTGTTCTTTTACAACTTCTATAATGTCTTTGACTTCAGTCTGCCGCCTCACTGAAGTTCATTCTTCCTGTCACTCAAAGATGTGCTCAAGATTGACCTTTCCATTGTTCGCTAGGAACGCATCAATTAGTTTTCTATCGCTTTTGTCAGTTTCCAGGTCTCACAACCGTGTGTCATAACTGGGATTATCTATCTATCTATCTATCTATTGCCAGACGCCATAATCCCGTAAGGGGTGGCCATTTGACTTTGAGTTATTTGTTTTACGGGGAAGAGCATTAACCTTCCACCAACCCATCTGTTGACACGTAGGGAGCACGTATAGTTTGGTTATATAGTTACCACCCAGCGTTGTAAATGGTTTCCTGGCTTACAGGAAACCATTTGGCTTGTCACTCAATGTAAAACCACCTGTAAAGGAAAGAAAAGCAGTAAGAAGTGACAGGAAAGATGGGATTATACATTCGCTATTTACTTTTCGTTTCATACCTGGTAAGCTACTGTTCATGATATCTCTGTGTCTACCAAAAGCTTTCCATCCAGTTATAATGCGTCTTTCTGTTTCATCATTATGGTCTTCAGTTAGTTTTAGCATTTGTCCTAGGAAATTATACTCCTCAGCTACTTAGTTGACTTTAATGACACTTTTTTGTGTATTTGGATTAAACATTTTACTCCGGTTCTTCTTTAGTCTGTTTAGGTAATTTAACGTTTCTTCCAATGTCTTTGCTCTTTCTGAGATTTGGACAGTGTCATTTGCAAGTTTTAAATGGTTTACGTTCTTTCCATCTATGGTTACTCTTCTGTTTTCCAAGTCTATTTTTCTGAAATTGCTTTCAAGGCAAGCTGTAAATAATTTTGGTGAAACCGCATCGCTCCGACGCACGCATTCCCGAATTTTATTTTTTTCCCTTAGTATTTGTGTAACTTAACCGTTGCAATTCCCTCTTTATATATGTTTTCGAGCAGTCTTCATTGTTCTGTCAATGAATTTATAATTGCTATGTCCTTCACTGAGTGGAAAGCCTTTTCATAATCAACAAAACCTAAGCACAGTGGTTTATTATATTCTGTAGTTTTCTCAGTTAGCGGATTCATTGTGTAGAAAATCAGAAGACGAATACCCGCTTCGGAATCCTGCCTGTCTGCTATGTTTATTTTTTCTCTAATTTTGTTTGTAAGGACAGTTGTGAAGTCTGTAAATTCATCATCATCGTCATCCAGACCTCCTTTCCCACCTTAGGGCAGGGTGAAGAATAGCAACGTCCAGACAGCCAAAGTTTTCTCGATCCAACGGGCCACGCTTCCATTTGCTCATCAGTCAAGCCCCCAGCATCCTGGCACTATCTGATATGCCAAAAACTTTCAGCAGATTCTGTAGCTTCACATGAACGTATCTGATAGAGTCGATTCGGACGCTGTCATGTTAAAAAGGGGTGCCAAATCCCTGATCATGCACTTCTTCTTACAAAATTCATCCAGCCAGCTCGATCTCTTATCAGTCCCCTGGCCTCACCGACTTCCATACCTCTCTTCCTCACACACTCATCCACAATATCCCTCCACCTTCTCCTTGGCCTACCTCGCCTCCTCCCTCCTTCAAATACGCTCAGACATACTTCATTTTCATTTTTTTTTACCACTCTGTTGTTATCCATTCTTTCCACATGACCATACTATCTCAGTACACTCTCTTTGATTCTGGTGTTCACAGACTTATTCTGCTTCCTTCACGAATCACATTATTTCGTAACCTATCCACCCTCTGTACTCCACGTACATTCCTCAGCAGTCCCATCTCCACTGCTCACACTACCGACTTTTCATTTTCATGCCACACCATAGCCACACCATAGTCTCACATCCATATTGTAAAGTTGGCACTAGCACTCCTTCATGTAAGCCTCGCGCGGCTGCAACACTCAAGCCTCTGTTTCTTATCAATTGCAAAGGGAAAAAATAATTTAATAAACGATCCCAAATAGTCATTTGTAAAGTATATGGCGTGTGCAGTTTTCTGGTGCGCGATTAGTATTACAAATTATCTCTGTGAACCACTGTCGATCACAATGCATTTAGAAGGTAAATGAATTAATTCATGTTTTGTTACTTGTGTATTCGGCTACGCAACGCATTTTTATTTTTGAATACTTTAATTGAAATCACTTTGATTATCGCAGTGCAGCACGGTCCCTTTTATTTCAGAACAAAAATAAATACTGTGTAGCTAATTTCTCTGCAGTGACTTTAGGTAGCTGATAACACTGCATTTTTCCTTACAAATAATTGAATGTGAAAAGGTAAATAAGATATATTAAAATTAACCATTTGGAACCTGCTAGTTTTATAACGTACACACACTGCATATTTTACTTTTATCTGCTCATACATACAGTCGCCCCAAGAAGTGATGACAGAGTGTTAGATTGCTTCAGGTACTCTGTACTGGCAAAGGTTCTATGAAATTTCAGTGGATATAAAGTAAAAATTCTGTACCTTCGTCACGTCCTACCATCAAATAAAATCCTTAATATTTTACGCTGAGACTTAAGTACAAAGAATATTATGAGGCAATGACATACATGTAATAGAAGTTAACATTGTAAAATATGTTTTCCGAACTCAGTTGTGGAATGTATTACTCCCCGTGCAGTATACCCCCCACACCCGAGTCCCGTGTTTCTTAGAGTATTTACGCCAGTTTAAGAATGCCAGATGAGGAAATATGGTTTTATTTTCTAATGCTGTACACGTGATACATGACTGGTTAGAATGTCACATCAATGTAATTGTAGTTAATAAGGAAATAATTGCTTACACGAGGTAGCAGCAATTCTGTTTGCTTTTTATTCCTTCATTTCCTCTCAGTTATATTAATTGCTACCTTGTTAACTACAGAAGAAAAATATAACCATTTTTAAGGGGATATGAGAATTTATTTTTTCTCTTACACCAGGCAATAAAGGCATAAACACGAGTTAACAGATCCTTACAACGGAGAAGCACACTTTCTCTCATTTTTCATATCTATTTTTTAAGTAAGTCATTATGTCCTGCTTAGCTAAATGTATTGATGAGAAAATGTTTGAACTCGGTGATCTGAATATAAAGCTGCATTATATTGTTCTTAACAATCGTTTAAGCACTGAGGATACTAGGTTATGACAAGTTTCGCATTCACCGAAGACTCCGACTCAAGGCAAATTTTCGAGGTTTCTTTATATTTTATTCACTGATGTATAAAAGACTGGCCAAGACTATGAGGGCTAAGATTTCCCTTACAGGATAACTGGCCAAATGTAGTGTAGTACCTATTTGTCACTGAGTAATAGTTGTCTCCCTTTATGACTTGAACATTTAAACCATCCTGCTAACTTCCGCTGTTGTCCCACTTTCTGTCGTCGTCCATAAAGAAAACAGAAATGGAAATAAGTAGTAAATAAAAACAAATCGTTAGCGTATTAACAAACTGTTTTCCTAACATCAGTGTCAGATTTGAATTGTTTATATATGCTATATTCATTTGCGTCTTATGTTGCTAAAGAATTGTTGTAGTTACCATTCTAGATTTAGACCGCAAATTATTTCTGACTGTCCCTGAGCGATAGTTCTGAAGTGTCATGTACTTCCGTTACAGGATTTCCTAATATCGAAACGAACTCATTACTACGTACAAAACTGAACTTCACAAGGTTTTTAACGTCTGACTGTTGTTTCCTATTACTTTTTCACGATCAAAAATTCATCTTGTTGAGATACGAGGAAGAGTATGTACTAGTACAGTATCACTGACCGAACACCACTGGAATTTCTGCCATCAAATCTTCAGGCGAATATATACATACAAACATATATATATATATATATATATATATATATATATATATATATATATATATATATATATATATATATATGCCGGAGTGTAGTCACCCATTTAGATTTTCTGTCTTTAGTCGTAATACAGTTAGTTGTAGCTTCTCCAAAGGCTCGTGAAATTACTTGTCAGAAATTTTGAGAAGCAGAATATCATTATACAACACAGCACCTAAGTATTATTTAGTGGCTTTCAGTACTGCGACTTAAGTTAGCATTGTCACCAACTGGTATCCCGTACAGCATATTCTTAATTTGTTTACATTGATATTGATTTGATAACGTCACTGATGATTCTTAACCTACTTTACATAATCACTCATACAAAATGATTCCTTGAATTTGTGTGTTCACACATTTGCTTCGTATATATATATAAATCAGCTTGGGTACCCAGAGTTGCCCGAGTAAAACCCTATTATCGTGCAAATCGGTATTGCGTGGGACCCTTAATGGCCACATACCTTATGGGAGAAGACCCCTGGGGTCCCATTTTACCCTCTGAACCTACGTTCTTCCTTGGGTTCATTTTCCCATGGACATATTCCTCATGGACTTATTCCTACCCTAGACCAATTTCTCCTCTACGCACCGACCACAAACCCTGCTCTGCTCGCCCCATCAGTCCTTCCACGCACCTGGCCCGTTGTAACCACTGTGATATTGTTTGCGATATAGAAAATGCTGTGATAATTAGCCACAGTGATTCACCCATGTCGACTTGATTATTTCTAGTTTTTTCTAATTGCCACTTGTGGTTTCTTTCTAGCCACTGATTTATATTCATCATAGAGAGCAGCATATGTCAGAGCTTTTTTCAGAGTTCTATATATATCTCGATTTTCATAGAAGACACATAGACAGACAAACTCACTCTCTCTCTCTCTCTCTCTCTCTCTCTCTCTCTCTCCCAGTCTATGACGTTTGTTTTTCCAACCACCTGGGTGTTGCTCGGGCAACTAGGACAACACCCCGGTATCCGCCTGATAAATAAATAAATATATATATATATATATATATATATATATATATATATATATATATATAAATAAATATATATATATATAATTCTTACAATAAAATAATTTCGACATAATAATAAGGACGTTCAACTATTTGTTAAAAGACATTGAACTACTGCCACCTGGCTGCTGTAATTCATTTTAAACATCTTTAATATGATTATATGAAGCAAAAAAGTTTCATGATTTTAGGTTTTCTTTCAGCTCTGTCTATCTATCTATCTATCTATATGTGTATGTGTATCTATGTACGGTATATATATATATATATATATATATATATATATATATATATATATATATATATATATATATATATATACTTACCGTATATAATGTGTGTGTGTGTGTGTGTGTGTGTGTGAACGAGTCGGGACAAAGGCTTCAGGGTCTATTTCTCGGGGGCAGTGGCCTATACCAAGGCCCAGTAGTCCTCCAACACACCGCCACATGTCACCGCTTCGGCACTAACACCAGCCGTCCATAATGAATAGATGCTAGGGCTGTCTTATACAGGACTGGTGTGTTGGTATTAGCGGGAGTACTTTTACGATGTCAGTGGGTCTTCTGGTAGATCAGTAAAGTCTGCTTTTATTAGTTTCAGATTCTTAATCTGTTTCCTCCCCCAGCCGGGATATGAACCTGGGTCCATTACGACTGCAGGCCGCCTCTCTACCGATTCAGCCACCTCATTGTTTGTTTGTTTGTCCTTCAATCACGCCCAAACCAAGGGCCAGAGACCCCCCTGACCCATATACAGTATATTCTGAATCAGGGTGACCGAAGGATGGTTTTAGGCGGGTCAAAATTCGGATCTGGGTCATTTGAGGTCACCGGTAGTGTTCGCCTTTTTGGCTCGGGCAACGCCGGGTACCCCTGCGGCCCAATTTTTGGCATGGAGACTCACGTGACCTCCATTTCAGACATAGGCTATGATGTAAGGTTGACCTCTGAGGTCATTTGAGGTCGCCGGTCGGAGGTGATTTGAGTTCATAGGTAATACACGCTCAAACGACTGGACCCAGCAGCCCAATTTTTGTCATGGAGACTCACATGACCTTCAGTCCGGACATAGGTTATGTGAGGTTGACCTCCGAGGTCATTTGAAGTCACCGGTAATAGTAAACAAGTGGCACAAATACGTGCGTTAGTATAAGTTTATACAGCCAGTTGGGAGTCATATATATCATTTCCAAAGTTTTACGTGTCATATTCATTTTTTACTGCTTATTCGTAAACGGTTATATTTCCCATCATATCTCTGTATCATATGTCAGTCATCCAGTCCTTTTCTTGTGCCCTCAAGGGCATAGGGGGCTGGGGCTAAGATACTCAGTCCCGACATAAAGTGAGTGACTGGCCTCCCTCGCTCCTGAGTGGCACTGTGACAGTAAGCCCTAAGCATCAACTCGGATGTAAACTCTTACCAATCTCATGACGCTGGAGCGCCTTAACTCTACCTACTATATTGACTCCTGTGTTAATGAAAACGATTGGTTTGTCACTGATTGTAGAATCCCTAAAGGCAGCACTATATCAAGTGAGTGGATGAAGGCCGCCCCAGCTTACCAGTAACGTATGATTTTGACTATCAAAGCTGGCATACTTCATCTTATTCCACGGCTTCGGGAATTTATAAGACCCAAACAACTTTCATTTATATTTGCCCCCATTTTGAACATAATGTATTCAATACATTCCGTCAGTTAGTCTGTATCTCTACATCAATAACAGTTCGCCATCAGACAGGGTGAATACCTGTCCTACTGAACTCAGAACATATGGCTCAGGAACATCAATGGTGAGTGCATGTTTGATTGGCAACTTGATGCTTGAGCACTATTTCTCCATTATAATTCCACAGGTTATTCTATGTCCAGTCGCACACACACTCTCTTTGTCGTAATATTCTGTGTTGAAATGTGTCGTTTTGTTTCAGACTGTGACCATCACAAAAATTGAAAAATGCTGTAACATAAATAAACTACATGACGTCCTTTTATTTACTCTCAAGCGTGAATGCAAAAATTGAGATGTGATTTTCAACTTGTCTTGCTAACAGTTATCCATCTGACACATTGATTACGTATTACTTTATTCTGCCGCTGTCTTGTATATTCTCTAAGCCATACATGTTCATTCTCCCTACAGCTTTTTAGTGTGAGGTTCAGTAAATGCCCTGTTGTAATGAAATCCATTTGTCTTCAACAAAACGACACATTTTATGTAATATTCCTGCTAATGCCGGAGAGATTCATTCAGCTTTGTGGTTAATTTTCTGTATACTGCACAGGGTATAGATGTTGGTATTAACCCTTTAGGAATCATTCCTAAGGCCAATAATATTCCTAATGTAGGCAAATTCTAGTAAAATATGTCATTATATTGAAATAGAGAAGACTTGGAACTTTCTTTTTATCATCACTAGAAAGAGTACAGTAACTAGGAGTGAGCACAGCTCTGCCTTACCTTTCGAGTTGGTTCCTCTAAAATAACGATGCGGAACCACTGAAGGTGGTGCAGGGTGACTTCGCAAGAGTACGAGTGCAGCTTGGGCTGGACCGAGGATCTGCTGATAGTATGGTGATGACTGTAGCACTGAGGCTGTCAGCGGAGCTTTATTATTTATACACCTAGTGGATCACTGCGCGCGTCACAATGGCGCATGACAAATGCAGCCGACACGAGGGAGGAGTGAGGGAATCGTACAAGGTATTTTTTTCCCTTTCATTATTACTGTATTGTAGGCTACTAAGGCAAAATTATTTTGCACTATCTCCAAACTTGTTCACAGTGGCAATAATCACATTATGATGGCTACTGTACTGTTAGGACCAGTGGTCAAGTACTGTGAAAACTAGTAGGTACTTTTATTTGAATTATGTACCAGGTATATTCTTAATTTCTAGAGTCGCCACTCATTCTTAGCCGAATTAAATTGTTCGACGTTGTATGAATAACTTACTAGACGTTATGGGTAATGGGTTTGCTAACAGTAACAATATCAGGTGGGGGCGCTCACCAAAAGGTGTATGGTATGTAGGAGGACTGCTGGGCCTTGATAGCAGGCTGTGAAGCCTATGCCCAAAGTCGGACACATAAAAAAAAAAAAAAAAAAAAAAAAATCCACTCCCTCGATGTAGTGCTGCTCTCAGGTGTCTGCCCTTTCCTCTCCTCCATCCTTCTTTCCTTTCATCCTCTTCGGTTTTCCTTTCCTTCATTCTTTCCTCGTCCTTCTGCTTCCGGGTGACTTTACGCTTCCTCTTGTGTCTTTCCTTCATTCTTTCCTCTTCCTTCCGCCTGTGGGTGACTGTACACTGAGTGACAAGCCTAACGGTTTCCTGTACACCAGGAAACATTTACTACGCTGGATGGTAACCGCATAACCAAATTTTGGCGCCTGGTGGTTTAGTGGGTAATTACGGCGCTCCAATCAGATTGAGCCGGTGAAGGTTTATATCCAAGGGGTGGTTGGGGTTTATTGCTCACATAATGCCACTCAGGGATGCGTGAGGCTGGTCACTCATATTAAACGTCAGGACCAACTTGCCTAGCTCCGGGCTCCCAAGCTTCTCATGGGACAGTGTAGGACTGGGTAATGGATGGATGGATGGAACAATATTATCACTTCCAAGCTGCTATGACTGACAGACCTGAATAAAACTGTCGTAAACGTGAATGAAATACTAGTTGTCCCGATCACAAGAGGGTTAACGACAATTGCTCAGGTATTGTGAAAACTAGACTGACTCCTACTTTACGTATGATATATAAAATTGCCATTCTTTCAATTATTGCATTTATTACCTTGTGTGTTAGTGTTAGGTGAGGGCGCTCACCTTCCACTCTGTCGATGTAGTGCTGCTCTCGGGGCCTGCCCTTTCCTCACTTCTTTCCTTCTTTCCCCCTCTGTCTTTCTTTCCTGCATTCTTTTTTCTTCCTACTGCCTTCGGGTGACTCTACACTGAATGACAAGCCAAGTGGTTTCCTGTACATCAGGAAACCATTTACTCCTCTGGATGGTAACCATACAACCAAATTATGGCGCCTGGCGGTTTAATGGGCAATTAAGGCGCTCCAATCGGATTAAGCCGGTGCAGGTTTATATCCAAGGGATGGCTGGGGTTTATTGTTCACGTGATGCCAATTAGAGATGAGTGAGGCTGGGCGCTCTCAACTTAATTGTCAGGACCAACTTGCCTAGCCAAGGGCTTCTACTCTCCTTATGGGGCAACACTAGATTAGATGAATGAATGATTACCTTGTGTGTGTGTTTGTGTGTGTGTGTGTGTGTGTGTGTGTGTGTGTGTGTGTGTGTGTGTGTGTGTGTGTGTGTGTGTGCTGGAAAAGAACGCCATTAGGTGGGGGTACTAATACAGTGGCGGGCGCCGCTATCTGGTTATACAAACGTTCCTTAACTTCTCACCCAGAAAAGCCAATCTTGGATTGCATGAGGACAATTTAAGCTCACCGGTTTCACGTTCAGATGAGTGTGAGTCAGTAGCAACGACAAAAACAACAACTCGCCTCTTTTTATTTACCGCAAATATTGCTTCATCGCGAAATGTAAACTGTACAGTAAATTACTGTATCTTTAAACTTCTGTGTGCTAAAGATGCCACTGTGTAGGAAGGGTTCAATTCTCCGTTATCGGCATGCATTTTTTGATGACCCATACAGTATATACATACTGTATGCCCCATGAGTCCGGTGGCTTTTTTTTTTTCATGCTATCTTTCTTTCTATCTATCTATCTATCCATCTATATCTATCTGTCTATCTATTTATCAGTATCTATCTATCTATCTATATCTATCTATCTGTCTGTCTATCTCTGTGTGTGTGTGTGTGTGTGTGTGTGTGTGTGTGTGTGTGTGTGTGTGTGTGTGTGCAGACGATTTAATCCCGTAAGGGGTGGCCACAAACAACTAGCCTTCATGTAGCTCTGTCGCCTACCATTGGACTACTCTCTCTCCAGCTGACATCCTCACCCTCATCATCACTCTACTCCACCTCTCCACCCCACTCATAACACTTCCCTAGTCAGTCTCTTGCTCTCCATCATTCATTCATGCATCATCTAATCCCGTGTTGCCCCATGAGGACCGTAGGAGCCCGGGGCTAGGCAAGTTGGTCCTGACATTTGGGAGTGACTAGCCTCACTTATCCCTGTGTGGCATTACGTGAGCCATAAACCCCAACCACTCCTTGCATATAAACCTACACAGGCTCAATCCGACTGGAGCGCTTAATTACTGACTAAACCACCAGGCACCATAATTTGGTTATATGGTTACCACCTAGCGTTGTAAATGGTTTCCTGGTGCACAGGAGACCATTTGCTTTGTCTCTTAGTGTAGAGTCACCGTAGACAGAAGGAAGAGGAAAGAAAGAAGGAAAG